>NW_005842625.1:748418-758106 GCF_000455745.1 Alligator sinensis | reverse complement strand
GGGGGGGGTCAGGGTACTCATCCCCGACATTTCACAGCAAAGGCAGCTGGTTTCAGCACATGGGGCTTCCCATGCTGCAGGAGTGCAGGGGCTGCACATGTGCGGCAGAGAGCGCCAGTGATAGAGATGGCCTGGCAAGGGCTGCACTCCTTGCCATGATGTTCACAGTGCTGGCTGGAGCTACCCCAAGTGCCCCCATCTGATGCTGCTACTGGTGCCTGCCATGGCTGCGCGGGGGGGGGGTGGGGGGTGGTTGGGGGGGGGGGGGGGGGGGGGGGTGTCTCCACACTCCCCCACCCTCCCTCACACCCACACCCTGCCGACCTGAGCTCCATGCTACTGCCACCCCCCTGGACGCAGGCTCCAAACTGCC
The DNA here is from genome assembly GCF_000455745.1 of Alligator sinensis. Lineage (NCBI taxonomy): Eukaryota > Metazoa > Chordata > Crocodylia > Alligatoridae > Alligator > Alligator sinensis. Next base: position 757,733 of record NW_005842625.1, on the reverse strand, counting down.
ACTAGCCCCATGCTCTGCACTCCCACCCAGCTGCAGCTCCGCCCCTGCCCCCACCACTCCTCTACCTGCTGCCTGGAGCGAGCAGGACACCAGGGAGCTGAGCAGGTCCCTGGAACTGCAGCAGTGGCAGCAGCAGCCCTGCCTAGGACCTGCCTGCTGGCTGGGCCAGGCCCTTCTAGCCGTGAGGGAGGGAGAATGCATCAGTGTAACAAACTTAGAGGGGTACATGACTGAAAAGTGTGAGAACTACTGACCTAGTCTGATTTCCTGTGTATTGTGAGCTATTAAATTGCACCTGTTTTCTCCTGTACTGAACCCGGTAAGTACATTTAGAGGAAGACTGGATGCCTTTCTAGAAAACACTTTAAGATATGGAGAATCCAACTGCCCACTGTAGCTTGTGGTTAACGGAGAATAGTTAATCAGTGGTTTCCCAAGCACCCATCAAAATCTCAGGTCCAACATTTTTCAAAAGTGTTTGACTAGCATGTCTGGTTTGTGCTCAGCACTTTGTCAAAAATCAAGACCCTTTAAGGCACCTAAGGTTGGGCATTCAAACTTTAAGGCATGCAAAATCAAGAAAAGGCAGAAGTTGCTTTAACAGTTTGCAGCACCTGCAGTATGTGCTGCATCAGTTTGGAGTTTGAATCTAGTACTGGTTAACCAACTAGCATCACAGCACCCCCCTTAAAAACGGGTACATCTTCTTATCTTGGAAGTTTATCAGGAAAGATTTAATTAAAATTCCTCTTGAGCACAGAGGATACAACTATGGCCAATGTGGTGCCTATCTTCAAGAAAGGGAGGAAAGTGGATCCGGCTAACTATAGGCCCATCAGCCTGACTTCTATCCCAGGGAAGATCTTAGAAAAGTTTATTAAGGAGGCCATCCTTAATGGACTGGCTGACGCCAACATCTTAAGGGATAGCCAGCACGGGTTTGTTGCGGGTAGGTCTTGCTTGACCAATCTCATTTCCTTCTACGACCAGGTGACCTATCACCTGGACAAGGGAGATGAGATTGATGTCATATATCTTGACTTCAAAAAAGCCTTCGATCTGGTGTCCCATGATCGTCTCTTGGAGAAACTGGCCAATTGTCGCCTTGGGTCCTCCACGATCCACTGGCTGGAAAATTGGCTCCAGGGTCGGACCCAGAGGGTAGTAATTGATGGAAGTCACTCATCGTGGTGTCCTGTGACCAGTGGGGTCCCCCAGGGCTCTGTCCTTGGACCCATACTGTTCAACATCTTCATTAATGATGTGGACACTGGAGTCAGAAGCAGACTGGCCAAGTTCGCAGATGACACCAAACTTTGGGGCAAAGCATCCACACCAGAAGACAGGCGGGTGATCCAGACTGACCTGGACAGGCTCAGCAAGTGGGCGGACGAGAATCTGATGGTGTTCAACGTCGATAAATGCAAGGTTCTCCACCTTGGGAAAAAAACCCCGCAGCATCCTTATAGGCTCGCTCAAGCAAATCTCGGGACGTCATTCTCCCCCTGTACTCGGCCTTAGTGAGGCCGCAGCTGGAGTACTGTGTCCAGTTTTGGGCTCCACAATTCAATAAGAATGTGGAGAAGCTTGAGAGAGTCCAGAGAAGAGCCACGTGCATGATCAGAGGTCAGGGAAGCAGACCCTACGATGACAGGCTGAGAGCCCTGGGGCTCTTTAGCCTGGAAAAGCGCAGGCTCAGGGGTGATCTGACGGCCACCTACAAGTTTATCAGGGGTGACCACCAGTATCTGGGGGAACGTTTGTTCACCAGAGCGCCCCAAGGGATGACGAGGTCGAATGGTCACAAACTACGACAAGATCGTTTCAGGCTGGACATAAGAAAGAACTTCTTTACTGTCCGAGCCCCCAAGGTCTGGAACAGCCTGCCACCGGAGGTTGTTCAAGCACCTTCATTGAACACCTTCAAGATGAAACTGGATGCTCATCTTGCTGGGATCCTATGACCCCAGCTGACTTCCTGCCCTTTGGGCAGGGGGCTGGACTCGATGATCTTCCGAGGTCCCTTCCAACCCTAATGTCTATGAAATCTATGAAACTAAAAGGAGTAGAAAGCTTGTGTATGGGAACAGGCCAGACTTTCTAGCAGTCTTTCAGGAAAGGAAGAGGCAACTATCCCAACTATGCAGCTGGTCCAATTAAAGATATCACCCTAAGAAAACCTTTCATCCAGCTGGAAAAGAAGAGGCATCTTAACTGGAACAGATCCTTCTGTAAAACAGCCAATAGAGAACTTAGTAGCAAGGTCCAGACTGCAAAGCAAACCTCCCTGGTGGGTAGTCATCTGCCCTGTTGGTGCAGGCCCAGAAAAACAACTACAAAAGGGACTGTAGTATGCAAATTCATTTTTTCTTGTATGGTCTCTTTAGAAAGAAATATATCTAGCTTTCTTATTTCTCATTTAAAGATGTGACAATTCAACAATACTGCTATTTCAAACTCTACAGGCTATCTCTGTTCCCTGTAACTGATGACTCCTGGCTCTAAACAGTTACATAACCTGGCAAATAGAGCCTAAAAGCAAAACATCCTTGATAACATGATACCCTACTCTATCTAGTCTAGAGGGACTACAGAGACGCCACTCTGCCCTGATTAAGTTATACAGGTAAAGTAAGGATTTTTTTATGATAATTTCTTACTGGAACAATTGTATTGTTGGGAGGCTCCAACATCAGCCCAACTACCACAAGTACAGTATAGGAGGCACTTGCTGGCAGCTTTCACTTTGAGAGGAAAACTCCAGTTACTCGGCACAGGTGGGTTCAGCTAGCAACTTCCCACTTTCCTGACACAGCACCTCTGGGTAACACATCTCCCTTGAATGCCTGCACACTGCCAAATGCAAATGAAGACTAAGCCCTGGTGGATATCATTTTGAGAGTGAGATTTAGTATTAAAAGACAGTATACCACTGTGTAGTTGCTATAGCAGCACTTAATTTAGTAAGACTTACTGAAATATGAGCAGACTTAGCAAACAGCATGAGAAAAACTAAAGTGTTTCAATCACGTATAAGTGTTTGTGCATTAACCCTTTCACTTCTACAGAAAGGTCTATTGATTCGGATCATATAACAAAGGATGACAGCCAAGGAAACTGTTTTCCTCCCAACCTAGTCGCCTTCTACCTCTCTTGCCCTTCCCTCCTCCCCCAACTCCAATACACACTGCAAGAGCCCATCTCCAAACAAACCTCCCAATGCTTCTCCCTCCCCATCCTACCTCCCAACCTAGCCAATTCTCTTTGGCTCATGGCATCTCTCTCTGATCTCTCTCAGCCCACAGCTACCACCAACAATAAAGGCAAGCAATGGGACCTGGCAGGAGAGAAGCTGGGTTTCTAGCAGAGAAAGGAGGATTAAACAAGACTAAATACGTTTCCAAGAGTCCCAATACAGTCCTCCTTCCCTAGTGCAGAACACCCTGAGACCCAGGGAAGCTCTCCCACCCCATTAACTGGAAACACTTCATAATGTTCTCGGGGGTGCTGGTTATAGCTGGGTTGATCTAAGGATATAGGCAGACAAGGGTTTTTGGGTAAATGTGATATCTTATTAGACCAAATAAATAAAAATTGTGAACTAAATATAGATATTGGATTTATGGTACATTATAACCTTCCTGCCATCTGATAACCCCAGCTAACCTCTCTGCATTTGCTCAGCTACATTTTATCACTGGTCAACATTTTCCTCTTTTGTGTTTTTTTCCTCCCCCACCTACCTGTCTGGCAACCATTCCCTTCCTACCCTCTGATTTTCCCTGCCACACATTTGCATTTTCACAGACCCGCATATTAGCTTAAGCTTCTATTCTACCTAAAAGAGTACACGAACACCAGCAGGGTGCCTGAAGAGTGTTTCTGTCCAGAAGCTTGTAAAGAACAATTTTTCCAACTATTTAATTGGTCTAATAAAAGATCTCATTTACCCAAAGAACTCTGTCTGCTCATAATGTTCTCAGAATTTAAAAAGGTTTCATTTGACAATTGAATTCCCTGGGATTCCTTGTTCTGTCATCAGTTTTGCTGAACAGTATCTGCCAACTTCTTTAGTAAGCACATTTGTAAGTTATTTTTTATCAAATACTTTCCATCTTATCCAGACAGGGACCCTAGGGAACCAGACATGTTGAACTTTATAATGAAAAAGCAAGAGAGCATGACAGCAGATTCCTGTACCCAGAGAAAAAATCCAAGCAAATCCCAATGAATCCCAGTAAACAGCTGGTCAATATACAGGGCACAGTGGGGGTTGGCAGAGCTGTTACAATGAATTGGTGTATTACTCCCCATCCTACAAGCAAGCTGGGCATTAGTAACAGCATTTTATTTTAAAAGTGTTCTGTCATTTAAGCTGTCCCAAATAAATCTTCTCTCATAAAAATCACTGCAAGGAACCAGAGACTTATTCAGGTTGGCCTCCTTTTGTGTGTTTGTATGTTAAAGTACTGAGCGTACTCAGAAAAAAGAAAAAGTGCTCTTCCAATCTTTTGTTCCTGGACTGTAAACAAACTTATTTCAAGTTTACCTTGTTAGCCAGCATTTGTTGTTGAGCTTCAATCTGCTGCTGTTGGCGTGAGGCCATTTCCTGTAGTTCAGCTAGAGTCATATCCATCCTGGGGGTGCTGACCTGCAGATGAAAATCCAAACTATGATGAATGAAATGCTTTCAGATATAGAAAATGCGTGTTCAGCTCAGAGGAATACTAAGTGATGAATCAAAGCCTTTGGAAGGAGTGCTCTGCATTCTAATTGATCTGCTCATTCCATCTGCAATAGTTCTGAATCTTCCAAAAAAAATCTTTATAGAATAAATACCTGAATAAATATTTATTGATTTATATGAAAATAATGGAAAATTAACAACAACACGACCTTTTCTATTGGGACAATTACAAACCACTTAAACCTGCTTGGCTACCATTTGGTACCATACATAACGGCATAGTACAAGCTTGCAAGATAAGGAGCCTTCTGTCCACAATCCAGCATTTAAGCACAATCCCATCTTTAAGCACTTGACAAGTCCCACTGATATCAAAATAGCATGCAAGTACATTTACACAATATTTTCCAAAGCACCTTTTTTAGAAGGGCCCTTCTGGATTAAGTCCAGCACAAATTTAAGTGCTTTGACAAACTGGGACCAAAGCATTCATCACCTTGCAAGACAGACTGACAGCACTGGAGACTGCAAATTGCTCCATTCAGTCACTGGACAAATATAGTGTAGGCTTCCCTGCACCACCGTTGCCAATGTGCTGACACTGGTGATGTGACAGCGATAGCACATGAAAGCTCTAAAGTTCAGTTTATTCCCTTGACAACTTCTGTAGAGATGCTAAGAACTGGAAACAAGAGTGACAAGTGATGGAGAGTTTTCATTGAAGGAACTGGTCACATATTTCAGCACAGGCCCTAGCAATCGATCAAATACTTCCCTTTGGTTGCCAGTTCTGATTTGCACCAACAACTCAAAGATCACTTACTCCATTCTCTATTCTCCGATCACCAGGCATTTTTACACCATTCCTCTTTAGACCCGGGTCCTGAGACCTCTGACCAGTCCCTAGATTAAAACATAGAAGAGAAAGACGGATATTTTAAAAATAGCTCTACTCGCTCATTTAGACAAAACATCCTTGTAACACACCCCCTTTGTTTTATTTTCAGTATAAACATAGTGTTTTATTGCCATCAATACTATAATAAACTTTGCTGCAGACCCTGGATATTTTACCTCAATTTACTGGCTGTTCAACAGATAAAATGATCTCATCTTTGCCACACTGTACCTGGCCACTTTCTTCAAGGAAATTAGAATGATTCTAAACAAATTGGATCTAGCATTTACACAAGCAAGTTGATGGCACAAATGCAGTCTTCTTATTTCATAAGGACAGGAACTGGCCTTATTTCTTACTACAGAACATGTGTAGTTCACATGGGTGGATAGAGAAGAATTCCAAAGTGCAGCTTAGTCAGCCCACACACGAGTACTGAGAGTTTATTCTTTACTCTGATGCAGGGAATGATGTGTAAGCCTGATGGTTTGTCTTGGCATATATTGGGGGAAAAAAAATCATAAACTCACTTTCTGAACAAGATATTCTTTACTTTGCTATACAAGTTCTTTAAACATGAATTTATAAATTTGGTCACTCTGCTAGATGCACTTCTGAAGCAAATCTGCAAAAATTCCGAAACAGGAACATGCTATTAGGTGACAAAGCAGTCTTAATGAAATCCTGTCCCATTAAAATCAACGGCAACTCTCCTCCCTTTCATTTTGTGAAGTCAGGAATTTTTCTTCTTATGACTTTATGCAGAAAACAAGGATACTAACAGTCATTTTTCATTAAGTCATAACAATGTCTAGACAGACTTTGTGATACAGGTATCTTCATCTCTACTTTTCATGGTGACTTAATGTCAACATTAATTTCTGATTCCCAAGATTGTTAAAAATGGCCTTATATTAAATAAGGCAAGTCCTTAAAGCCAAACGCCACTTAGGCTCAACAGATTCCCCACCTCAGCCAGCAGACATCTTGCACAGGTGACCCTGTTGTTAGAAAAAGACCTGCATATCACACTCCCTTCTGCCAGCCTCCACCTACAGGATATAAACTCCTTGAGATACAGCACACCTAAGTAATTCTTATAGAGGAGACGATCTGGACCAAGCTATAGGTAACTAAAGCAGTTTGAAACCTTCATTTGGATACTGCTTTTAAGCTTATTCCATTGAGAAGAGTGTCTAAAACTTGCCACTTTGCCATTAAAACTTGTCATTTCAATCTATAACCAAATACTTGCATCCTCTATATAGAAAAAAAGTGGTTAGCCATGTCAGTCTGGAGCCAGGCAGAGAACCACCTTAAAGCAGTGGTTCTCAACCTTTTTAGACTCAAGGCACCCCTGCATACGTTTTCTGAATTTACTAGCACCCCATTTGAAAAGCCATCTTTCCAATGTCTTTTTCAGACCAACTATGCCTGCCCCGAGTATATTAAGACTCAAAATACCTTAAACTATAAGATATTTTAAGACTATTATTAAACATGACAGTGCTCCTGCCTTGCTTTGGTCTTGATACAGCTCCTGCTGATTTGAAGCAAAAACATTACCAGTAATCCTTCTGCTTTAGATCTTGATGAGCTTGGACTAACAAAACTACATCTAGCAGCTCAATTGTGCAGGAAGTGGGTTAGATAAATATGGTTTTTAGCGTTAGATTCACACTCCTCATTGTATCATTACCATCATCATCATGCAATTTCTTAAGCTTTAAGATTTGCTTACCCATTTTATGGCACATTGACTTTCAAGTTTAGTACATACATTAACATGGAATTTGCACCAGGAGAAATGGGCAAAAAACCTAGCAGAGTCACTTAAAAGTAAACATCTTTAAAAGACTGCACAGGAGAGTACTAGGATGATTATGAACATTTTGTAGACAGAATAACTGTTTTTTACTGCATTGCAATTCTACTTGATGAGCCATATTAGGAAGAATTTTAAGATAACCATCAGGGACACTTAATTTTAAAACACCAAAATATGAGGAGTTACATAAACAGCTAGAAAATGGTAACATAATCCATCTTTTGATTTTGCCAAGTTAAATTTACTGACTTTCTAACACAGCAATAAAATACACTCCAGGTAAAATATAGAGAGCCCAGATTATGAATAAATTATTGAGGCTGAATTGAGCAAAGGTCAAAGTAATTATAGCATATTAAAACAGACACCAGATGCAGGGTACTTTGCTCTTGTCAATCTATTTAATATGGAATAATTTGAAATAGTATGGTGATGACCAGCTCTGGAAAACCTAAAGCTAGATGGATAGAAAGAAGCTTGTCACATATGGACTACTTGATCATACAAAAAGTAGGAAAAAATAGCCTATGACCTTCACTATCTCGATACTGATTGGAAATTAATCAATAAAAGACCTTCAAGTTTCACAGCAAGTCTCATTTTTGGTGGTAGGTAGCATAGTCCCACAGGCAAAATGAAGTTCTAAACACAAAAGTTCCCTGCCCAGAGCCTCTGCTTTGTCACAGAGATTGATGCCATTACCTTAAATGCAAGCAGTTAGCCTCTCCTTAACAGTGAAAAAAAATTTTTTGGGGGGGGGGAGGGGGGGGGCAGGGTGTAAGTCAGTCTTGAGCAGGTGAGACCAACACCTACCTGTTTCGCGGTTTGGAGCACGTTCATGACGAAGGAAAAAACGAACCTCACTTCTCTGGACTCCATAGCGTTGAAGAATATCCAACATCCGCTCATTATCAGCTACAGGGCGCTCTGAAAAAGTCAATGTGGTAAGCTGGTCTCTTCTTACATGTCTCAGATGCTACATTCAAAATCTTAAGTGTCTGCTCTTCATGCCTCAAACATTTACTATCAACCAGGGGTGTGGGCATAAGGAAGAAAAGATTCCCCAAATTTTATAGCTACTGGATGCATCACGCAGGCAGAAAAGCTATGCAGAGTACTTTCTTGAACCTGGATATGCGCCTCTAAAAACAGAGCAAACCACCTACAAAAATCTGGAGGTAAAAGGGAAGTCAACCTCTCAGGCAGTAATACACCTCATGTGGTCACCAGCTGATGATCTATCCTTGGACCGAAACTCTTCAATGTCTTCATCAGCAACTTGGACGAGGGAGTGAAATGCACTCTGTCCAAGTTTGCAGATGACACAAAGCTATGGGGAGAAGTGGACACGCCGGAGGGCAGGGAACAGCTGCAAGCAGACCTGGACAGGTTAGACAAGTGGGCAGAAAACAACAGAATGCAGTTCAACAAGGAGAAATGCAAAGTGCTGCACCTAGGGAGGAAAAATGTCCAGCACACCTACAGCCTAGGGAATGACCTGCTGGGTGGCACAGAAGTGGAAAGGGATCTTGGAGTCCTAGTGGACTCCAAGATGAACATGAGTCGGCAGTGTGACGAAGCCATCAGAAAAGCCAATGGCACTTTATCATGCATCAGCAGATGCATGATGAATAGGTCCAAGGAGGTGATACTTCCCCTCTGTCGGGCGCTGGTCAGACCGCAGTTGGAGTACTGCGTGCAATTCTGGGCGCTGCAATTCAAGAGGGATGCGGATAACCTGGAGAGGGTCCAGAGAAGGGCCACTTGTATGGTTAAGGGCTTGCAGGCCAAGCCCTATTCGGAGAGACTAGGGCACCTGGACCTCTTCAGCCTCCGCAAGAGAAGGTTGAGAGGCAAATTTGTGGCTGCCTATAAGTTCACCACGGGGGCACAGAAGGGAAT
>NW_005842625.1:748002-748289 GCF_000455745.1 Alligator sinensis | reverse complement strand
GGCCCTCTTCCCTGCCTATGCAGGGGGTCGGACTCGATCAATTGAGGTCCCTTCCGACCCTAACATCTATGAATCTATGGCTTTGGGCTATAGCTGTCAATGTCATATTTTGAAATCCTTTGAGCTGTTAAAACCACACAATTGATTCCTTCACGTATTCATAGATTCATAGATGTTAGGGTCGGAAGGAACCTCAATAGATCATCGAGTCCGACCCCCTGCATAGGCAGGAAAGAGGGCTGGGTCTAGATGACCCCAGCTAGATGCCTATCTAACCTCCTCTTGAA
>NW_005842625.1:742880-747935 GCF_000455745.1 Alligator sinensis | reverse complement strand
TTCCCTTCTGTGCCCCCATGATGAACTTATAGGCAGCCACAAAGTTGCCTCTCAACCTTCTCTTGCGGAGGCTGAAGAGGTCCAGGTGCCCTAGTCTCTCCGAATAGGGCTTGGCCTGCAAGCCCTTAACCATACGAGTGGCCCTTCTCTGGACCCTCTCCAGGTTATCCACATCCCCCTTAAAGTGCGGCGCCCAAAATTGCACACGGTATTCCAACTGTGGTCCACTTCTCCCCACAGTTTTGTGTCATCCGCAAACTTGGACAGAGTACACTTCACTCCCTCATCCAAGTCGCTGATGAAGACATTGAAGAGTATCGGTCCCAAGGACTGAGCCCTGCAGGACCCCACTGCCCAGTTTGTAGATATATTTTTTTTTTTTTTTTAATGACTGATGCATACTACAGTATGATAGGGACAATGGGCAGAAAGAGAAAGGTGACTCCTAGGAAGGACTCCCCCACTATATGGACCAAATGATAAAGAACAGCTCAACTGAATCTTTTGGCATTCAAGTTCAAATAAAAACAATTTGGGTTAAATATTCTACAAATACTGTTTTTCAGGATAGCAAGAACGTAAGCCAAATTTTTCAAACTTAGTGATGCTTCAAGCATCTTAAATCTATAATTAGATGTAAATTTACCCTTCAGCTTTGATATCAATGGAAAGAAAAAATTAAACCACTTTTGAAAATTAAAGCTTTCCAGAAGCCTCTAAATTCCAAAGACACATAAATGCCAAGATTCCCAGCACAGTAAATATACATCTCATTGGATTACTGTCATATACCTTCCAAACCTTGCATGAGCAGTAAGACTATCACACAATAGACAGCTAAAAAGATTCCATTATGGCAGGCTCATATGTTTTCTTGATGCAACCCAAGCCATTTAACCTCACTGGCAATAGCTGATGGATCTGATTCTTTAACTAGCATAGCTGTTGAGCATTTGTTCCAACACAGACCTACTAAATTTATACCAATTACACATCTGATTCAATATTTCTGAAGGCAGAATTTGTAGCCAATTTAAAATGTTTTACTAAATTATATGGATTTTGAAAGACAGTAAACTACATATTTGCAGATTCTGACAAAAAAATCAAACATTTAACATCTCAAATTCATGACAAAGTGAAAATGGAGGAAGAGAAAAAAAAGGGAATCCTAACTCCATAAGATAAGTGCTACTCTTCCAAGTTCATAGTATGTGATTTCTTCTAAAGTGAAATAAAAATTATACATGCAAATTTTACTCAATTACTCATACTTGTCCCTTGCTTTTGCATCCAGTGCTAGGCCTTCAAAACCAGTGTTTAGTTCTAAGTCTCTCTCCCTTTCTGCAGTTTCTCACTCTCTCTTTTGTAACTATAGATTAATGGGGGAATAGGGGGCAAATGCTGAGGGACCTGGTCTATGGGGAGATTTTAACATGCTAACTAACTATTGCATTGTAAATACATTTCTTCCCTCATAACATGTAGACATAGCCTTAGAAATAAAACTCCATGGGTATGGAACTTTCCCTGATGTTCACACTTTTCTGTTCTGGGAGCACTTAAAGATCCCAATCAGGACCAAGGCCACTCTGTAACGGGTGGTCTAGAGACAACTAGGAAGAGACCATCCCTTCCCTAAATAGCTTGAACATGAGCAGTCACAAGCAGAGACAAGATAAGTGACATGGATCTATATGCAAGTGTTCATTAGGATAACACCACCTTTTATGATTGGCTTTTTATTTAAAGATAGAGGACAGGCAAAAGGAAAAAAATTATACAAGTCAGCAGCCATGGGGTTTACATTTTGGGGCCCTGTACCTAGGTTCAGTTTCAGGGTCCTACTAGGCAACCGTAAATCAAAACTCATCTGTAAATGTAATGAAGATCCCTGACATGGATGGGCCCTGGGCAACCATACACCTGCACTACCCATGTCACCCCCTAGGAGTCAAGGGAACAGTTCATTCATCTGAAGGAGGGATATTTGCAAACTTCCTTTTCAAGGCTAAAGTGTTCACTTGAAGCCAAGGAACTCTTTTTTTTGGTTTTAAATATAAACGCTCTTTTATGAAACTGAAAAAAATCGTTTGGAGATAGAATACAAGTATATGTTTATAGCATCTGAAAAGCTTTTTCAATATACAAAGGGTTTTTTTAAAAGGAAGATTATGCAGCTACGTTGAAGCAATCTAGGAAGGAAAATTTCTGGAGTTACTGTCAGAAGAGATTAAATTTACAGAATAAGCAACTAGGTCACTATTACAGAAAAGGCAGTCTCTCAGCAGTTACATGTCTAGACAGTTAAAAAAGCTTTTCATCTGCTAAACCCCAATGAATAAGAAGTAGCTCTGTCGTATTTCCATTTTCTTAAAGAATACACAAAAGGCTTAGAAGGCAGTTTTCTGGCAGACTAAGCAATACTTCAGTTGAAACCGTGTAATCAAAATTAAGAAGATACCCTTTACACAAGGATTCTGTCACTAAACTGGTGACTTCAAAGGAGGTCAAACAGATTTTTCAAGTACTATTAGAAACCACATAACAAGATGAACAAGGACAAGATAAAGATAGAAACAGAGAAGAGAAAATGGAGAACAGCTCTGGCTGACCTATCTAAAAACCACATAACCTACATATCCACTTTCCTTCATTTTTCCTGGTCAAAGCAAAGATTTAGTAGTTTCTGAGGATCACAATGGGGGGGGGGGGAAGACCTCCTACTTCTCTGTTAAAAGAAATTGGGAACATTCTGGAGATTGTAAGCTTAGCCATTACAGAAAGCAGAGCCCTGGCTTCCATTTCGAGCAACCCCCGTGGCCGACACTCAAAGTAAATCTGACAGTCCAGGAATTGAAGCCAAAAACTTACTGACCCTGAAAGGAGTTATTTGCAACACTGGACCAAAAAAACAGAGGGAGGGAGGAGGGCCTCAGTAATTTAAATTTGGAAGAATTTTAAATTGAGCAATACCTCATAGCTCTCATTTCTTTGCACAAAGTATGAACAGTAATCTGAGTATTTTTTTTTCCCCCCCTCACATAATTTTACAATCTCAGTAATTTAGCATAGGTAAGCTACCCATCATTGATAATTAAATCTTCTCTCTCCTAAATCCTAAAACAGATTTCACTGGACTATACTGACAAAGTTTACACTTGACAGATACTAGCTGTATTTTTATATGGCTTAACACCGCAGCTGTAAAACAGCACTTCAATACCAGAGTTATTTCAAAGTAAACACTTTCAAGTCAGCAAGGCTAGATGAGATGCAACCTAAAAACTACTCAAGGAATTGGCTGAGAGAATTGCAGCGCTGTTGGCTATTATCTTTGAGAATTCATGGAGTTTTGGGGAGGTCCCAGACAATAGAAGAAGGGTAAATATAGTACTAATCTTGAAATAAAAAGGGATAAAGAAGAATACAAGGAGTAAGAGACTAGTCACTCTAACCTTGATATCCAGAAAGATTATGGAGCATAGTTTCTTTGGTGATATCTCCCGGAGTACTGTGCCCAGTTCTGAATACATTCCAGGGAAAATGTGGGCAAACTGGGAAGTTCAACAAAGAGCAACAAAAATAATTAGCTGTCTAGGAAACATGCCTTATAAGAAAAGGTCAGAAGAAATAGGACTATTTAGTTTGGAGAAGATAAGACTGAGGGGGGATTTGGTAACAGTCTCCTAATACCAGAAGCATGGTTATAAAAAGGCGAAAGACTGTTCTCTTACTATTCTCATACTGCAAAGGATAGGACAAGTAGTCAGTCAAAATGCACAAAGGAAAGTTTAGGTTAGATGTTATAAAGAACTTTCTAACTCAGAGCAGTTAAACTCTGAAACAAGCTACCTTCAAGAACCTGGAGAGGTATCACCAGTGATGCCTCTTAGAAATCCTCCACATCAAATGGGAAGAACACTGTACAAACTCCAGCATCCGTGCTAAAACCAGTGTTACTAGCATTGTGTCGGTGAACCTCAAGCACCAACTTTGCGAGACCGGATACTGTGTGCAGGTGACTGACTCAACTCCCAAAACAAGTGCTTTACTCCCAGCTTATGGCCTGAGATCTCGCAGTGGCCAGAGGAAATGTTACAAGGATGCAGTGAAGGTATACCTCAAGAAAATGCATGCCAACATCAAGATTTGGGAGGAGCTGGCAGCCAGTCAACCCTAATGGCTATGCAACCTCAACCAAGTGGCAGACTATTTTGAAATAAAGCATCTTGCCCTTGAAGCAGAAAAGAAACAGTGGAGGAAGGAAAAGGAGAAGAATCCCATCCTGCACCCTACTCTCCCCTGGAGAAAGATCTGCAACTTCTGCAAACAGATCTGTGGCTCAAGGATTGAATTCTTAAAAATCACCTCAAGACCCATTAATGAGCCATGGTACAGATCCCATCCTCAATTCATGGGCTTGCTACCCATGATGAGGAAGATTGTGAAATCTCTACCCTTGGAAGCAGGCAGGCTTCGGCTTCCCGGACAACGACCCGCACATCACAACAAGGGACATGCTCAGTTGGGATGGGCTTCACCTGTCCCCTAAAGGTAAGCATGTATTCTCTTCTAGGTTGGCGGATCTCCTCTGGCGGGCTTTAAACCAGGCTTGTCGGGGGGAGGGGAAGATGAGGGCAGGGGAAGCTGTGGACCACCAAACCATGTGGCACCCACAGGGACAGCCCAGCCTGAAGAAGGAGAACATCGGGAACCTGCAATCCATGGGGCGGACAGCAATACAGCACAAGCAAGCAATAAGCAGGTAAGCAATAAGGGGCCCTTTGGGAATCGGAGCTGGGGGGCAAAAAAGGCACCAGTCACAGGGCTCAAGTGCCTATATACTAATGCTAGGAGCATGGGAAACAAGCAGGATGAACTAGCACTCCTGCTTGCAGAAAACACCTACGACTTAGTAGGGCTATCTGAAACCTGGTGGGATTCTTCCCACGACTGGGCGGTACATATTGAGGGTTATAAGCTGTACAGAAAGGACAGGGTGGGGAAGAAAGGGGGAGGGGTTGCGCTCTATGTCAATGAGCAATATACTTC
>NW_005842625.1:718775-740367 GCF_000455745.1 Alligator sinensis | reverse complement strand
CTGCCTATGCAGGGGGTCAGACTCGATGATCTATTGAGGTCCCTTCCGACCCTAGCATCTATGAATAAGTTTTCAGGAGCAGACTAGACAAACACCTGAATGAGAATTAGACAGGGATGATGCCACCTTGAGCAGGGGGTTGTACTAGATGGCCTCCTGAAGTCCCTTCCAGACCTACCTTTCCATGATTCCAAGTTGATGAGATACAGTCACTGAACTGTATAATAAAGTCTCCTAAAAGTCAGTTTTCAAATTGGATCAATGTCTTTTTACATAACATAAAAGACAAAAAATGAAGTCTTAGACGTCTTACTTTTAAATAATAGAAAAATATTTCTTTGTTTTAAAACAGGAGTGTCAAGCTTACCCTGGGCCAAATTAAGACCCTAGGGGGGTCCCCTAGGTTGGACATGCAGGGCCAGCAGCAACTGTGGTACAGCCACATTTGTATAGCAGTGCAGGGACCTGACACCAAGGACCCTGAACTGTGCACCAGGCCATGCCCTGCAACTTTCGGTAGCCTGTCAGATTTCTGGCATGCCAGACAGAATGCTTTTAGAGGCTGGAGCTGGCCCATGGACCTTATATTTGACACCCTGTTTTAAAACCTTAAAACAAATCAGGAATATTCTCCAATTTTATTGGCATACATTCAGGCTGTCAGAGAAAAAGTATGGCTAATTCTCAGAATTTAGACGAAAGGGAGTGGCTGCATTTTTACCAGCAATTTCTTCTCAAAAAGATGCTTTAAGTATTTGGAATTAAATAACCCATACCATTTTAAACACACTGATTAAAAACCCTCCCTTGCCTCATTCACTTAACCCTCACGTCTCTTTCTCCAGTCACCTAGGGTTGGCAGATTTGAGTTCTAACACAAAGAAAAGCAAGCCACAAATGAAAAGCCCACAAGTCTTTTCCTTTGGAGGAGAAGAGTAGGCCAAAAGCTCATATTTATCTTTTCAGGTCACTTTTAGATCAAACAACTACCTGCAAGGCAGGCTCTAAGTTTTTCTGGGAGTGATACTCTCTCTCTATTGGATATCTGTAAAGTATCTACCCAAAATGTGACCTTAACCTCTAAAAACTACTGTAATGCAAATAGCAGATGGCAAATCACTACGAAGGCTGCATCTCTCATACCTGAGCCACACCATACTTCGGCCAGGTGACAGTCACTCTCACCCGGCTCCTTACACAGCTCCACTACATCTCTGCACGTGGTTTCAGGTGTAACTGGCACCTCAGTGAAGTGTTGTTCGTTGTTACTAAGATACACTGTAAGAAACATCTGGAAGAGATAAAGAAAAAAAAACATACAATTAATGTATGATACAAGCTCAGCTGCATACCACAAACCCTATTGCGAAGCTCTTCATTGTCAATACAAAGCATTTGGCAGCAGTCACTGCTGATCACTGCACACATACACAAAACCCAGCCAGGATCACAAGAATTCATGAGGCACTAAAAGTTAGACACTATGGGAAATCATTTTCAGTTTAAGTCGACAATGATTTTTTTATTATTATTTGGCTAGTTGAGTCAAGATATCTGCACTAAATAATGCATCCTCATCCTACAATAAAAAAAACCTCTGAAATAAGCTACAGATGCCTGTTCTCAGGCTGAAAGAGAAAGAGAGGGTTAATGAAGTATGAAAACTCTTTATCACTGTAGGGTACCTATATTGGACATCCACATCAAACAACTTTGCAGTAACAGCCTTCCATAGCTTAGAGGTGTTCTGAACAAGGAATTGCTTCTCATGAAGGGAAAAAGATGTCATTAAAATCTGGAGAATGAAATTCTATTATGTAAGAAATTAATATGGAAGCAAACAGCTTGTGCCTACACAGCAGTCTTCACTGGAAATTCCCTTACAGATCACACAAATTAACTTCTTATGCCTTGAAAACACCATGGTGCAAATGCAATCATAGAAGAAATGCGATTCAAATCTTACCTAGCCTCTTGTGCTGACAAAACATCTTTAGTTAGTATTAACTTTAAATTTTAATTAGTATTATTTTTCTATGGGGAAACAAGTCCTGCAGCTACCTCGTTGCTTCTTTGCTGCCCCCCCACCTTCCAATACTTTTAAGGGGTATCTTAAAAAAAAAAAAAAAAAAAAAAAAGTATATTGTCCAATTTTCAGTGACTTACTTCAGTGGAAACTGCAGATGATCAGCGCCCGTGAAAAACAGCTGGGTATCTTATTCTGTTCTACTACATTATAATTAAATTGTAATGAAAGATACTGTTTATAACAATAAATAATAATTTTCTTTCTGGAGCCAATTATTTTCTTCTTCAAACTTTCTTTCAGCACTTCCAGCTATGCACACAATTCTATTTAATCAGTCAAATGTCTTCATTACAGCAATTACCTGTTAAACCAACTCAACATTTTAACTATAGGTCCTTTACCAAAACATTTTGCATGTCAACAGAGAAACTGGGTGAGGAACACTAGCCATATTTATTTAATCTTAAAAGCCATGTTAAAATTATCAAGAGGGTGTGTAACAACAGACAGGCAAACATTATTTATGAGCAATGGTTTAAGGATTTGAAAAATGCTTGGCATGAACCATGACTCAAATCAGGTACCAGGGAAGTGTTAGTTTTCCTCCAGTTTTAAAATGTTCTTTCAACTGCGTGGACACTTCCCACTTCCTTGCCCCTGCCAAAAACGGGGGTCTCAAGCAGTTCTCTTGTACATTTTTAGTATGATCTTGAACTAATAAATCCTTTAACAGATTCTTTAAGCATCTAAGTATTCCACATGTACAGTTACCTGGAGAGGGTATGTGGAATTGCCACCTCAGTGTATTCAACAGCCAATGACTGAACCAACAGGAATGCAACAGATTCAGTAAATCCAGAAGCAGAAGGTCCAGTCTACCATTCCTGGCACAGCTCCCCAAAGCATGGGCAACACAGTTTTCAAAAGGCCTTCCAGGAACATCCAGCAGGCCAAAGGAAAAAAAAAGTACAAAATTCCCACAATACTTAGGGAATTCACATCCCTGAGAACAGGCATAATTTCAGTTAAAGTGAGGACAGCAAGAGCGCAAACGAGCGAGATTAGCAAAGGAATCAGAAAAAAGGAAAAGAAAGGGAAGAGGGAAAGGGAAGAGGGAAAGCCTCACAGGTAGTGATAACAGGTAGTGATAACAAATTTGTGGTACTGAATAAATGAGGACAGAATGAGTGAACAAAGAGGTGGGGGGGAAGCCATAGTGCGTTTGCTGGAATTCAGTCATTCATGCATTCCTCGCACAGAAAGAGAGAAAGGAGCGAAATCAGAAGCCCCTTCTCCCTTGCCTACTCTTGGCTGAAAGGCACTCGCCGATATTCCCAGCAGCTGAACACCCACACAACTTAAATTTTGGATGCAATGCTGTACTCTAGGGGGTACACTTTCCTGCCCAGAGCAGAGATGCACTGGAGGCTGGCTAGAGGACCACACCAGAGTTAGCATGCCCTATTTGTCTACAGTAGGGTTGCCAACCCTCCAGGATTGCCTTGGAGTCTCCAGAAATTGGATATAAATCTTCAGAAGACTCCTGAGAGTCACCCAGGAGATAAATGATAGGGCATTCATTAAAATTAAATGTTGAATCTGATTTATACAGT
The DNA here is from genome assembly GCF_000455745.1 of Alligator sinensis. Lineage (NCBI taxonomy): Eukaryota > Metazoa > Chordata > Crocodylia > Alligatoridae > Alligator > Alligator sinensis. The sequence goes on along the minus strand of NW_005842625.1, from coordinate 736,725 downwards.
AGTCCAGTGGGTTTTTTAAATGTAATAGTAACATGTATTTCTCTTCCTGATGTAAAATCTATGCACTGTAATCTGCAACTGATATATGCATACATGTGGGCATGTTTGCAGGCACACTGGTGTTTTGGAAACCTCCCACAATAGATTCAGAGTTGGCAACCCTAGTCAGTCATAGTAAAGGCCAGCAAGACTCTGCTGTACATTTTATGAGAAAGCACCAGTGAAGTGCCCACCCAAGTTACAGGACAATCCGAATTCGCCACAAAGCCATATTTGAAGCTTCCAAACAGAAGCTTTGCTGTTCAGCTTCAAATTTGCAACAAGAGTCCATAATTAAAAATGTACATAGCATACAGTATTAAATACACAGTATTTTAAGGAGAGCTCAGAGGTGGGAGGGAAGAAGGGGGCAGGATGACATTCCATCAGGCAGAGCCACCATGTAATCATAGAAACAGAACCCAAAAACAGGAAAAAAGCAGTTGGTGCGTTTTTTTCCCCTTAACCTCAACCAAATTTGCAGCTGCAGTAAAAACAAAACAAAACAAAAACCAAAAGACAGGGCTTTTACAGGAATGAGCAATATACCAGTTTCCACATCATTTTACTCACTCTTGCCCAAAACACTTCACATTTAATGAGTGCAAACACATTGTTCATAAAAAAAATACTCCCCCAGGTGCTGTCTCTCTACAGGAAAGAGAGTATTGTGTTGAAGGTATTTGCTGCGAGTGATTCATCCTTACATGAGAAGCTCTTATAAAGGATTATTCACTCTTACTGTTAATCTTGGGGTTTATATACCCAGAAGCAACTATTCAGCAAGGATCACATGCTCCTAATTTTACCCACAAAAACCCAAGATAGTTTTGCCCTTAATAACATGGGTTACAAAGAATAGTTGTATTCAGCTACGAATACAAAATGTGTTCCCTAAGCTACATCCTGAAGTGTCTTCATAAGCCCCATTACTATGAGGTGATGATGGGGTGCCTTCTGTACTACACCCCACAATATGTTCCCATCACTTGCTCCGATATAAGCCAGAAGCATTTTGAGCAGCCACTTCCCACTTTCCCTGCTCTCAGCAGATCACATATTGTCCACCTACTTGCCCCATATAGGAGAGAGCAAAGAAAGTATCCCCCGTTACTCTGTTGCCTGCTGAATTGCAAGAACCCCACAGAGAAAGACCACCACAGGTGGTGAGTTTGCCTGGTTCTACCTCACACTAGAGGAACATCTAGCAAAGGACAGCACAGGGGAAGGCAAAGAAGATGGTGAAAATGAAAGGCCTGCGATGGCTTTTTAACTCTCCTCCTCGGCACTAATGACAGGAACCTGGTGGCAGCTCTTCTATCGGTTGGCAATGGCCCCCAAGAGACTAGACTTCAGCTGCAGTACCTTGAGTGCTGCATGCACCAACCACTCTCTCAGCTGGCCCATGACAGGCTCATCAACCTCCAAATACAATTCCCACAGAAAAGCCATGCAAAGGGAACCATAGGAGCCAAGAGCAGCGACACGAAGCTACTGGGGAACCCCCAGCAAGGGATGTTTGAGTGCTCTGCACAACAGGCCAGAAAGCCTCCTGCAAGTAACTCAAACAGATGTTTTTGCACCTCCAAAAACTTTAACGGACAGATTTCTAGAAGTGCTGACCATCCAAAACTCCAGCTGAAGTGAACAGAAAATTGGGTACTAAATAGTGGAAATCAGGTTCTCAAACTCCGCTTTGACAATTTCTCCCACTGGAATACAAATGCATTTCTTGTAGCTGCATCTTGCTATTCATCATCTATTGGACTTGGCCAAACAGCCAGAGACAACTCTCTCTCCCCCTTCCATTCAATAGTTGTAGCTGAAAACATTCTTGTATGTATGGAGGGAAGGTTCAAACCATTTTCAAACATCAGGCTTTAAAAATGTTCAAAGCAATTTGCCCCGTCTTGACGAACATCCAAAAATGTCCTCAATCACACTTATCCAAGGTATTAAAAATATGCTAATTTTCTAGTTTAGACAGGACTTGTGTAGACTTGAAGGTACAGAAATCTGTACAAAGATTTCCACCCCCCTCCCCCCCCAATCTCTTGGCTTATCATTAGTCAAAACGCTTTGCTTTTTTCTTCACCAATTTATAAATATGAAAAGACTTTTAAAACTTAAAAACACTGCATCCCAGTAATGTAGTTTGGGGCATATTTCATAGACATTAGGCCTGGAAGGGACTACAAGACAGAGATGTCTTACAGACTGAGAATAGTAGAATTTGCAGAAACTTGCATTACATTTCAGCTGACTGTGCTACACAACCTACAGCCCACAAGCCCGATCCAGCCAACCAAGCATCTCTCCCAACATTCTGGGCTGGATGCATCAGTTAACAGGGGAAATGGGTGGCAGCAGCCTATGTGTGGACAAAAGGTCTATTGATTTGGCCTGTCACTCATAAAAGGTTGCCAACTTCTGGCCAAGAAAGTTATTTCAAACTTTATGGAACCATGACCAAGGGAGACCATTTGGTCTGATGCACCAAGGATGTTGGCAGGACAACTAAAATCAGCCCATCCACTTTAGCCAGAGACCATCTTTAGTCAGCAAGATGCAACTAACGTGATCTACAGGCAATCTGACAGCACTAGGGAGTACATAAAAAGGTCACTCTTTACCGCAGTATACAAATGAACCAGATTAAAAGACAAATAAAAATGCTAATTGGTATAAGTAATACCTTCTAGCTTGGGGGTGGGCAAAATACAGTCTGCCAATTGATTTCATCTGGCTCGCTGGTGGGCGGCACCACATGGCAGACCCTGGACAAGCTGTGCTCAGGACCCCACCTCTGATGGCAGGCAGCAACTCCAGCTCCAGCCTCTGCAGGTACTGCGGGGAATGCTGGGTGGAAGCAGCCCTGCCCACCTGCCCATCAGCAGAGGTTGGAGCCAACACAGAGACAGGGGCCTAAGCATGGCTCACTTGGGGCCTGCCATGCAGTAGTGGGTGGACAGGGCTGCTGCGGCTCAGCATCCCTTGCAGAACCTGGGAAATGCAATCCATCCCCACAGGGCCTGGTTGAGCCATGCTTGGGCCCCAGCCTCTGCTAGGAGGTGGCACCCAGGGCCTGCACAGCTGGACTGCATCTCCCAGTGCCACAGGGGATACTGGGTGGAAGCAGCCCTGCCCACCCAGCACCGCACAGCAAAACGTGCTCAGGCCCTGGCAGCTCCAGCCATTATACAGTGACAACAAGTGGGGGTGCTTCCAGCCAGCAGCTGCCGCAGCTTGTCCAGCCCCTGACCACAGACCTCCATACCGGCCCATCCAGCCCTGCCCTACCATCAGGACTCCTAGGAGCTACGGGCTGGTGGGAAGGTACATGTACATATGCTCCAGGAGCCCTGATGCCAAGGGAGGGCATTGCAGGAGGCTGGCAACCAGGCTCCACCCCATGCCTCCCCAGATGCAGCCAACAGGTTGCAGCTCCAGGGAGCGCAGGCTGGGGATCGTGCACATGTGTGCGTGCAACCCTCAGTAGCTCACCAAAACTGGTTAAGTAGCCAAATAATTGCCCACCCCTGTGCTAGCTGTTTCAGCATAATATACATCATTTGCTTCCAATCAATGTAATTTATACATCACCTTTAAATACAGTCCACTAAGTCTGAATGCAACACACACCTAGGAACTAAAAGAAGGTGCAGCAGGAAAAGCAACTAAAATAGGGTGCATGGAGGTACAAATTAAAGCATACCACACCCCATTTTATAACTTCATTCTCTTCTGCTTTCCTATAACATAAGTGACACTAATAAACTTCCCCAGATTCACCACTGAACCTGGCTTGATCCTCTCAATCATTTTCTTCAATTCAGTCGCAGGACTACTTCCAGCAAGCTCATTTATATGAGGTTTAATAAAGCACGGATTGACTTTCAGCTTTGGCTAATCAGTTTCTATTAAAAAAAAAAACAACAACAAAAAAAAACAACAAAACAAAACAAAAAACCTGTTCTACTTACTTAAATGCTAGTCTTCACAACCAAAGGGGGTTTTGGCTACAGCTCAGCCAATTTAGAACAGAGTAGCTTAAAACCATATATATGTTACATCAGTACTGGCTCTTCAACTAAGAACATATTTCTTTACATAAAGGACTAGTTATATCTTCATATGCCAGAAGACTTTAATGGTTAAAGTATATTGAAAGAGAAAAAAAAAAAAGATACATACTTTTTAACCATAACTATCCCTTCCTCCATTCTCTAAACAGGTGATGACACAAATCTTAAAATAAAGTAGAAAATGCCTAAATGAATCAAACATTATCACAATTTCTGGCTGTGATAATCACTTCTGGGTGTTTACCCACCCCTGAGCTAGAAGGTATTTCTTATACCAATTAGGATTTTTATTTGTCTCTTAATCTGGTTCATATTTTGATGCATCAAAGAGTTTTAATCCTTTGTTTTATGGACAAGGAATACTCTAAATGACTATATTGACTGGAATTCAGAAGTGTTTCTGTATTTTGTAGCTTTAAGATAGCATGTATGAGGTAATCCCTGAAATTATCTTGGTCTAAAGGGCAGGCTGTACTTTTCCACTGTTTTGGTCAAAACTCTTATGCAGAGTCGTTGAAGTTCAAACTTCATCCTGCAGCATTCTTCCAAAAATAAAAAAGTCTCTCACAAAACACTACATTTAAAAAAAAAAAAATGTTGTTAAGGTTCTGGATTTAACTACAGTAACAAAGTCCAGGACTAATTCTTTAACTCAAGCCTGTCCTGTCCAGTATAAGAGGCAATAATGTTCTCTACTCAAATAGCATCTTTCACCTGAGGACCTCAGAGCATCTTGCACCCCAGCAGGCAGGCAAACAGCACGCTTGTGACAGATGGGGAAACTGAGACACGTGACCAAGTGGGAACAGGACCCAGTTGTCCCAAAAGAACACTGCTTAAGGAGTCATGCATTGTTTTTAGTATCTTGCAGGGGACAGAGTTAATAATGTCATTTCAACAACTCAGAGCTTCCCTGCTTTGTGGGTTTAAGACACACCCACGACTTTAACGTGCTTGAATCACAGAAGGCCGATTTTAACTCCTTAGATATATTTTCTTATAGTAGCCTCGGGAACTGGTGTTGAAGGTCAGCTTGTGTTACTTGGACTTAAATACTCCCTTAAAACAAGATCTATGCACACTTCTTCGGATTCAGGGTTACATAGTGGAATCCTAATCTCAGTGCTTTCGCCATCCAGTTTAGCATAGTATTTTAAACTCTTCCAAGCAGGCACATGGAAAGGATTTTGCTCCCCAAACTGTCCACCTGTTGCATGGTATGCTTCTAGCAGCACTTAGCACAAGCTACAAACTCCCCCTCCCTACAACATAAAAAGTTTAACTCCAACAATGGGCACTGACCTTGTCCTCCAAGGTGCAAGACTCCAAAAATGCCTGCGTAACACACCCTGCAATGATTCCTCCACGTAGAGTGAGAATACATAGCAACAAATAAATTTCTTACCACCAGAAAGCCATAGTTTCGTATGTGCAATAGCTGATTTTAAACACTGCGTGGGATGTGGAAGAATTACAAGTCTAATTCACATCCTGAACTAAAATACCAGTACATTTTAAACTAGGTTATTTTCAGTTAGAATATAAAAAAAAACAAAAAACTCAGTAACCTGTCATCTTTAGGACAAATAAAAAGACTATTAGGTTACAAGAACAATTTGTGAAAAATATATAGTTATAAAGGAAAATCTATACCTGTAACTACTTCCAGGTACAGACCTAGCGCCTTGAGCAAGGGTTTTGCAGGTAAATAAAAATCCCTCTAAGCAAGACTTCTGAACAGAAGTGCTAGACCTTACCCAACCCTGGAAATACCAATACTGCACCTTCCTAACCCACCCTAGAAGAAATCAGCTGCTAAAATGTCTCATGTTTCTGCTGACCTGACTCTGACTTTCTGCACAACAGAAGCCAGGTTGTACAAGGCAGATATGTCATGTTCTGATAAACAGTATTCCCTGTTCATTCATAGTTAGATCTCAGTTTAATAGGAGAGGCAGTACTTTAAGCAGTCACACTAAGTAAGCATCTGAAGCAATGATTTTTGGATCCATTCATAACAAATTCTTTCGAATCTCCACCTGGTCTTTAATAGCATTTACATTCACAGTACTCAAAGATTAAGGTAAGCAAATGGTCACATAACAGGCTGACTAGAAGAAAGATAGATTGTTACCTTCTTCCTTTCATCTTCATCAGCTCACTTTAAAGCAAGATTATACTCAACAGAAAGGTACAGAAAAGTTTAATATTTACCTATCTCCACACCCGATACACACAGTGGGTTTCTTCTTAGCCACTGCACACAAAGCAGTTTATATTGTACTGGCATTTAGCCATAACCATGAGAAAGGAAGTTATGATGCAAGGTAGGTGGAGTCCAGTAGAAGTACTATGATTGTTAAAATTATTCTGTTCCTAAATGAAGGACAGCCCCCTTTCCTTTCAATTGTATTGCAAGAGAACACAGAATTATTGGCCTTTTTTAAGAGGCCACTGCCATTGTCTAGATTATGGTAAAGATGGATCATACAACATAAACATACTAAAATCTTTATTGGAAAAAAGACATTGCAGTTTGTCATGTTTTTATATTAAAAAGCAAGTTATTTGAAAAGAGAAACACTTAAAGAAGCTGCTTTTCCTAGTGCCAAGAACAGAGGGAAGAAACTGCTTCAGAGAGAATAAGTGAAGATGCAAGTACTTTACCACCTGACATCTGCCCCATACCAGCTCCACTTGAGACATCAGCAAGGGATATACGGAGATCAAGCAACTAAATACTGACTGTTCATGGACTTAATTTTTCTCAACATAATTCAAATAGGAACATGATGCAGATAGCTTTGACTGCGACCCTCCTTCCTACATAGTCCCATGCCCCACCCCCGCAAGATTCCTATGCCCACATCAAGATGCGGGGCACAGGGCTGCAGCCTGGCCAGACCAGCTCTGGGCAGGAGCTGCCTCCACAGACCAGCGGGCAGGACTCAGCACTAGAGGAAGTGCCACGCCACCATGGTGAGGTGCCCCTGTCAGCCCAGGAGCAACAGAGGGCACAACTCTGCACTGCCGCATTTCACCTTGGCAGCATGGCGCTTCCCCCTCTGCCAGATCCCACCCACTGGGCCATAGGGCTGGCTCCTGCCCAGAGCTGGTCTGGCCAAGCTGCAGTCCCATATCACATGGCACCCTGTGGGCGCAGAAATCTGGTGGGCATACCCACCCCTGACATCACCTGTGCCCCCCCCCACACACTAAGGTATGGGGTCCTGGGAGGGGGGGTGGGAAACAGTGGGTCATGAGTGGGGGGCAATGGCATGGGCAGGACACTGGCATAACCAGGGCTGCTTAATGCCACAAAACAGCAGCGGGGGTGAGAACAGGGAAGTGGCAGCTGCAACTGGATCCATGTCCTGGCAAGTGAGAGGGCAGAAGGAGCTCAAATTTTCCATGATAAAAAAAACAAAATCAAATGCCAAGCTAGTCAGGTACTAGAATTTATTTTATTATAATGACTGAGGCACAGGAAGGCTTCCAAACTGCTTTAAAATTGTAAATATATCAATAAAATACTGTGTTCAGCTGACATCTCAATCTTTAGCTCTAGCTATCTATATATAGTGGCATTTCATTTTAATCATGGAAAAACATGGATTTGGGGGGGTTTAATCAGAGAATTTTACATTTTTAAACAGAGAAAACCAGGATCCCTATTGATAATTATTGCTTAGAATTGCTCTAGCAATTTATATGCAAGAATAGAATATCAACAGAGCAGAACATTAGGAAGAAATCAGTGGAAATTCTACAGTGTATAGAAAAGTTAAAACAGAGGATATTTAGCCAGGAGTGATAATCTACATAGCCACAACACTTTCGCTTTAACTTTGATTTTACAACTAACCTTTTCAAGTCAAGGATTACTTCACTCAGGGCTATCCAACTTCAGTGTGGCTGGAGTCCACTGGCAGTGCAGGCAGGCAGATAATCCCCAGGCCATAAGCTGTGCAGGCCGCACTCTGCCCCACTCCTCCCCCTGGATCTTCCACCCTATGCAGGCTGCACAGGCAGCACACAGCCCCCTTCCCACCACTACATGGGCTAAGCTGGTAGCATATGGACCCCTGGGCCATCCCCCACCATGTGACAGTAAAAGCAGCAGCTGCTATGACCCATAGGCCACAAGTCTGCATGCCCCAAGTCAAGGATAACTTTTTAAAATTAGCTATGGTTTTGGGCTAGCAGCCTTCAATGTATGACAGACAAACAATAAAGAATAGGGACATTTACTAATTTGACTGAATAGATAGAAGAAAAACCAATTTAATTAAATAAATGCAGTCTCTACATGCAGTTCTATAGCTGTTGCAGTCAATCTTTGCACTACGTTGTAATGGGGCCCATACCCTTTCATGGAAGGGGAGAGCCAGAGAGAAACCACTGGCTCCAGTAGCCCTGGAGGAATTGTTAGATGTGGGGAGGGCTTTAAGAAAACTGGCTGTTTGCCCCAGGTGCAGAAAGCACAATCAGGCTTGTGACTGACAGGCCTGGTGGGGGAGTGGTGGGCTAGGAGACCCATGTGGGCATGGCCACAGGCTTCATAAGGCCAGGACCATCACTGAGACCTCAGACTGGTTCTGACCTGCCAAGGCAAAGCAACTCCAGGCCACAGGAGGGCTGAAGGAAGCTCAACAGCTCCAACTTCAGGATCGAAATTCAGTTCTTCTTGTTATGTGCTTATTTGTTATCCCTGTGGTATGACATAGATCCAAGCTGGGAATGAATTTTAGTTTGGTAGCAGCTAGCTTATGCCTGTGTTTAAGTGTACACCAGAGGACTGTGTGTGGCTGAAAGGGGAGGTATGGAGGCCACAGAGGTGCCTGAAGGACAGCCAGCTTAGAGCCTGCCTGGGTTAGTGACTCCAGGAGGCTGGAAGCAAGATGAAGAGCAGCCTTCCCTGGATCAGGGTCTTCCACAAACTGGAACTGAGGGATCAGACACTGGAGTCCAAGAGGGTGAGACCAGAGGACTAGGGAGCCTGGAGCCCAAGAAGGCAAGACCAGGACCCAAGAGGGCAAGACCAGGACTGAGGAGCCCAGAGCCCAAGAGAACGAGACCAGGACCTAAGAGGGTGAGACCAGAGACTGGAGCCCCTGAGGGTAAGACCAGGGCTAAGGGGCCCAGAGTCTGAGAGGGAGAAGCCAGAGTCCCAGGCTGTTCCCTACTGAGCTATTGCTAGATAGGTAGCCATGCACTAAACAGGTAGCCAGGCAGTAAGATCTTGCAGCCTATAGCTCTCTGGCCACTTACCCTCCTGCAGCTAGCCCATGTTCAGCTGCATGCGGACATTTCTGCTACAATCTCTCTCAAAGTAATAGGAGCCTCTGGATCCCTGTTACACACTTATAGCTGCACCTGTACTAGGGGATTTGCAAGAATTTATCTAAAACAGTGTAAGAAATGGGTGTAAACAGTCCCTATAACATTGCTGAGACTGACAATTCCTCCCCACACCCTCCTCTTCCCCCACAATACCCTTTAGTGCTTGGAACTCGCTTCTTCCATATGTTCCCCAATTGTTCTTGCTTCCTCTACTGACATTTTTACATGGCTGATGAAGTTATATCTACACAGTTATTTAGGGTCAACCTTGAAGCCCCTCATATAGCACTTTGCAGCCTACTTTAAATCCACACACACATTGTGCTTCTGATCTATGAAGCAGAGTCCTTCTATGAATCAGTCTGTTGACTACTTTTCTTAGTATTGCCTGGAAACAGACAGTCCAACTCAAAAGGAAAGGCTAATAGAGTACAGACAGAACAACAGTCTGAACAAGGACTTGGGGGTATTCCTTCCAACAGACTTGTTGTCCTCGAGGCCTGCGGCACACAGGTAAATACCAAATGCACTTCAGGAAGAGAGGCTTGAAGGGCACTCAGCTCAGGCGAAACCTGATCCTGTACGGGAAGTTTAACAAAGCTTCCATGGTCAAGCTGTATGTACTACCACCAAGGTGTAAGTGGCTAATAAGCAAAGAGCCTGAGCACAACTTTCAAGCTGTCCACAAACAGCAGTGTAAACATCTATGCAGTGACAACTAGCTAGCCATTTTGTATTGTTAAACACTTTTTAAAAAGCCAGCTAAAATAGACTGAATAAAGTCTGATCCTCAGACAATGGTTAGACTAAACTCCCCATGTCCATGCTGGAGTGCAGTCCTCATCCTCTACTCAATGAGAAAAGGATAAGACCTTTAGACACAAGCTCCTTGAGAGAGACGTTCCCATCTTCCACATTCAGTCCTGGGCTAAGCATGCTGTCAATATACAAAGAACAATTCATTCAGTTTTTGGTCATACACAATACTCCACAATTATTACAGTAGATAAACTGCGAACTAACCCATTCTCCGTAAGGAAGGTTTGCACTTGACCTTCTTTGCTGGAACATACTCTGCACAAAGAAAATAGCATAGCCTAGACAACATCCACATAAGTGAAGCATGACTTTGACACCTTAAGTCTAAACTATCCCAACTCCTTTCTGCAACCTTTTTTTTTTTTATTATTATTATTGCTCCAACAACTCAACGGTCACAACACACCCATTGGAATCAGAGGTGCTGTTGCATCAGTCTCCAGGATGGCTACAGGCCAACAGAAAGCTATTCAAAGAAAGGTCCTTTGGGGCACTATTATGAGAAACTCATTGTTCTCAAATGGCCTCTTACAGTGCACATGTTCCTGCAATGAAAAAAAAAGGAAGCCACGTATTCTTCAGCATAAACAGCTACAATTAAGATTCTCTACCAGCGAGGACCACCAATGGCTTGTCGGTGACATAGCAGCACATTTAATATGACCTACACCTGACTAGACCAGACTATTGCCAGGAGCTAGCTGCTCCACTGTTTACTGTACTCAGCAACTTACTGAGTTTGCTGACACTGCACAGGGTTCAAAGTATTTATTCTCTGTTTTCCCAACTGACATGTACACAGAAACTATGCAGATAAGAGCAGATGACCAATAATTGGAAAGGAAAGACACTCCCCACTTGAATTAACAGAAATAACATTAAGTGTGGTTTGGGGTTATGAATACCTAAATCTTAATAATGCCATACAATTATTGGGAAAGATTTCCCAAGATCTGGTGAATCTACTACCCATTTGTAATGCAACTAGCAAAAGCTGCCTGTTAAATTTTATTTATAAACTACTATCTTCACTTAAAAGTTACAGCAGAAGCTACTAAGACTGCATAGTAAATGAGAATTTATTTGCAAAAACAGGTTTAGGGTGCAATCAGCTTCTTCTGACCCCAATGACTTAAATGAAAGCAGGAGGCAGCCAAGGACAAGTGCATTTGATAATTCCATCTTTACTCTTTGTGCCAATGATTCACAACCAGGGAACTATGGAACTCTGTGGGATCCAACAAGATCCTTTGAGGGATTTTACAGCACCCAGGCCATGCGAGAGGTGGCAAATGCTGGATCCGCCACGCATCAGGCACCCTGTGCTACCCCAGCATCATGGGAGGAGCAGGAGAAGAAGCTGTGCTGAAAAGTGCAGCCTCTGTATCAGCCCCCCTCCCCCGCATGGCTCTGAGCAGCATGCTCTGCCAAGAGCAGGCAGGCCCCTCCCATGCTCCCAGAGCTGGTTGGGTGGGGCCACAGGGAACAGTCTGGCATTTGAGTCCCTGGAGAAGCAGCCACATCAGCAAGGGCTCCCTCACCTCCTCAGGTACAGATTGGCGACGAGAAGGGGCAAACTGTGAGAAGAGCAAGGCATGGAAGCGTCCTGACGCTGCCACCATCACCTGGCACTAGCCTCTGCACCAGTGGCCACTGTCACCCCCTTCCGCCTCCTGCAAGAACAGCTGCCTCCTTCAGACCCACCCCCAAGTTCCCTAACCTACCCTGCTGAGCAGCCCCTGTCACTCCAAGGACCATGCACCACCACTGGCCATGCCCTCAGGTGTCCCTAGTCACCCTGCCACCCAGCAAGATACTTTTAAGAGTGCAGCAGGATGCAAGAAGATAAGCACTATAAGAAATAAATTAGCCTTTAAATGGGGTGCCACTATATTCTGAGAAGTTATCAAAGGGTGCCTTGAGTCTTAAAACGTTAAGAACCACTGTTTTTTGCCATCCTTCTCCTGCAAACAAAGCATAAATTCCCACAGCTTTGTTAATTTCACCTCTCAGAGAAAGTCCAACCTTTCTAAAATGCAGATTTCAACTAAAGTTTCTTTATTAAAAGGGTTTTAGAAGACAGAGGAAATCTGACTATTTAAGCAAAATACTGAACTGGAAGTCAGGAGATCCAAAGTCTCTTCCCAGGTTTTGTTATCAACATGTTGAATGACAACACAGAACACACTTTTCAACAAAAATCCAAGTCCTCCTTTTAAATTAACCACTATATATTTTTAAGATGTTAATTTTCTGACAAGTAACATGCCCTGATTCCTGTTAAAATGAAGAGCTCTCTTAGAGAGAAGGTGAATGTTTTTTCCTGCTACTTTCACGTTGTTTAGAGGCGACTTTTGGGCACCGTGAGCCAACTATCTTCCCTTCCTTTCTTCTACGCTAAGCTTAGAAGAAAGGAAGTTTGCCTACTTTTCTCAACTCAGATTCTATTTAGCCACTGTTACTGACAGGCAGTGCTTTTCCAGGACTCAAACCTGTGAAACCTGAGTAGACCCAGAGCTGTCAAACATACAGTATAAACCAAAATTTAAAAATGTTTCCCTAATCTCAATAGGTAAAAAAGCTGGAAATGTGATTTACCTCAGTCACACCATCTATAAAGTGATATGAAGCACTGAACGTTTTTCTAACCATTTGCAAAGCACTTTAAGATCTTCAGATCAAAATACTCTGTGTTAGGGCTAAATATTTTCCGATTCCCAGTTTACCAAATAGGCTTGGATGGAAGACCAGTGAAATATTTTAACAGAGATGGTTTTGGACAGTAAGATGAGGAAAAAAACAGAATAAAATGACAAAAGACTGTATTAAAAACAAGAGGGTCTCATCAGATAACTCTCAAAAGAAAAGCAGCCTTCCTTTTTTAAATCGCAGCAGGCATTGTAGCACAACAAATAACTGACAGACAATGCCAGAAGTTCTCCCTCAAATTTCAGCTTCAAAAAAATAGTCAAATTAAGCTTTGTATCACCAGAACAAACAGACTAAGGGGTTAAATTAAGCGTGAATTACTTGCTTACCAATTAACTTGGAAAAATATATACCAAGAAAGAATTCTCAGTGTATTTGACAATTCACTACTGTGCAAGACTGCCTCAAAAATAAGTATAATTGTAGCCTTCATTATATAGTTTTAAAAACCGCTCAGGCCCCCCTCCCCTTAAATCATGAATCATCAAGTTCTGCTCTAAGGCACTGCAGGATCTGCACAACACAATGGTCATGGTTCCCTGGACATCTGTGTGCCAACCCCCATAAAACCCTTCTAATGGGAGATGTGGGTGGAGGAAGAGACGCGATTATTTTAGGCAATGACATTTAAGGTTAAGCATTGTGGATGCTGGTTTCATTTTTTTTTTTTTGGCCAGCAAAAGAATACCAACAGCGATGACTCCCAGGCCAGGAGTCAAGAGATGCAAATTCTACTCTCGACCCTTCCACTGATTTCCTGCCTGGCCCTGGACAAGTCACTTAGCTTCTGCATCTTAGTTTCTCATTGTAAAACGCTTGAGCAAAAAGTGCAAAGTTGGTTAGTTTCTACCTTTACTGAAGCAAACAGCTACTGAAAGGATTAACACAGCTGGCTGAAGCTTTCCAAGACTGGTGATGTGAAAGTGTCTTTGTTATTTACTCCATCACAACCATTGTTCACTCTAACCTAATTGCATTTCCCTCGCACAAGTTTTTCCATATCCTTTTTGTACTCATAAATAAAATGTGCCAGGTGCAAGTGTTCTATGACATTATATTTAAAAAACTGCATGCTTTATTCTGGTAAAGCTGATATTAAAAGCACTGAGATGAACAAAGACGCCACCAAGAATATTCTCCTCCCCCTCTCTTTTTAAATAGCTGCCACGATACACTGCAGCCCAGTTGTACCACCTACACACAGAAACCGACAATCTCCTCTATCAAAGGATCACTTCAGGATAATTGGTGTTAGTGCACATACCTTGAGTGTTTCTGTAATGTTCAACAAATGGATACAGAGCTTCCTCAGACACCTGGCATAGCTACCTTGCACTGATGAAGAGAGGAGTGGAAGGAATGACAGTTTATTTATATCCAGTCACCACCTAAAGAAAATATTCTTAGTCCTCACATCACTGAGACAGAAACTGGAGATTTCCAAACATATGTGAACATTTGCCTTTGCATCAGACGTTACTGTAACACTATTAGTAACTGTGAAACATGTGATTTAAAAATTAGTCACTCCACTGTCATCACCACCGGCACAAAAATATCAATGATTAACAACAAAGCAGCACAAACGAGCCGGAAATCAGTTTTGACCTTCCAATACTCCCAGTGTCAAGGAATCCTCCCGAATTTCACCTAAGGCTTGCCTACCCCAGGGGGAGGCCAGCTGGCATAGGACAGCGACCACAGGGAACCAACCACAGGTTGCGCACACCTGTGCCAGTTCTGGTGTCTCCATTCCCTTAGCTGTGCCCTCTGGAAAGAGAGATATTGAAGTAGCCTGAAAACAACACAGACATGTCTTTGCAAACCAGCTGCCGGGTGGTGACAGAAGCCTTATTTTGGCGTTATAAGGGTTCTGCTACAACAGAGCAGCTTCGAGTGTGGATGCACTAACAGTTTTGCTGGAAGTACTTAAGTGTGGCACAGGCCTAAAAGTCCGTTCAATTATTGTTAGCCCCCAACTACAGAGCTAGGATCTGCATGACCTTTAAAAAAAAATTTTTTTTAATTAGGGCTCTCACATTAAATACAAGGTTTGGAATTTTCTCAGAAGAGTTCAGCACCAAGACCTAAAAGTACCATTTACGAGTATGACTGCTTCGTGTGATATCAAGGAACTCCAGGGACCTTTGTACACATGGTCATTTTGGTGGTAATCAAAAGGCCCTGCTTAACTCTCCTTACTCACTTCTTACCCAGGCAAAACTCCTAAGTAAGTTCAAGAAGAATCTGCACGATTAAGAAGCGAGTAAGGAGACTTCCAACAAGACCTGAAAACAGTGGTGCCATCGAAGAGAGCTGCTTGATTTTCTTGTTGCATCAGAAATGTGAGCCCCTTACAGTTTGCAGAATATTAAGTAACCCTCCTTTTGACACTCAGCTGGGAAGTGACATTCCCAGAACAGAGGAACCCTTGAGCCTTTTCATCCATACAGCTTGGCCATGAGAAAATGAAGTGACTTTGTAGCATGAAGGGGACTAGTAATTAAGCCATGGAAGCTGTTCCAACCAAGTCATTTCCTCAGGGTTTCCCACCTCCCTTCCAGAGAGACAAAAACTGACCCAGCCAAACAAGCTCAGCAGGTTCAATGACATGCATAGTTTGGGGGTAGGCGATCCCCAGGGCAAACTGCTAACAAGGACAGCTGCTAAACTACACAGAAGACAGTTTAAAGCCATCTTATTATCACCATTGATTTGAAGTGAACACAGAGTACATTATGAGTCTAAGAAGCCAGAGTGCAAAATAATGGACACGAACACTTTCCATTCTACCAGCCACTGTTACTGACCGCTCTCTAAATTAAATTTAGCCTACAGCTCTTCAAACAGGCCTCTCGTTAATACAACAGAGATCCAATCTGACAATGGCCACAGGGGAAGAGGAGGGTATAGTATGCAGAGACTCTCAAACTCTGCAGTTTTGGTCTCTATTAACTGATCTGTGTAACAGTAGTGCCAAGAAGAAACCAAAGATCTTTCACAGTCTGAATGAACTGCTGATGAATAGATAGAGCAAGAGGAAAAACTAATTAGCAATCCCCAGGATTCTGAAAGTATGACAAAGCTACAAATAATTCCCAATAAAAACATTCAGAGAAACCGAAATATTGAACAACTAACATTACAAGTTTCCTGTTACACAAAATACAGATTTCAGGGATGACATATTTAAAATGTTCTACAGTTTAGTAGGCAATAAGTATTCAATGGACTAAAAATAACATTGTTTTAATGAAACTATTGAAAAATTAATGTGCTATGGGACGCTCACGTGACATATTGTTTACAGCCGCAGTTCAAAACAGTGAGTCATGACAGCTCACAGGTCTGTAATACTGTAATATGCTGTGCACATGTGACACTCCAGGGGAAAAAAGTCCAGCAAAGCATAATCTCCAAGAAGCATCCAAGTTTAAGCAAAATATCCCTTAAGCTAAGACTTCAATGTCACGTATTAAAATGATAATATAAAATAATGGTTTACATACAAAACTAAGCAATTTGAATCGACTAGAAAGCCCAAAATTGTAATACTTATATGGCATTTGTTATATCTGATGCACCTAGCAAACAAACTAGCAGACAGGTGTACCTACCCTAAAGAGTTTGCAATGGAAGCCCCACTCCTACAGGTCAGCTAGAGCCACACCAGCTTCCCTTGAAGTAAACTGAGTGTCCCACCAAGACAACAGTATGTCTGCTAGGATCCAACTGGAGCCTAAATAAGGAACAGGCAGATGCAGAAATGGGGGTTCAGGTTCAACAAACATTTCATGAGGTTATTTGACATTTTATCATCTGCCTTTAAGGAAATTAATATCTACTGAAGGTGCTTATTTTGATGTATTTTAATAGTTACATAGTCAAACCAGAGATTTTTCATACTGATGAGGGGAATAGTTTAGTTAGAGAAAACTGAACAAGAGGATGTTACATTTTAATGGAATAAGCAGGAGGTCCTTCAGCATTTGGTTCTTTGGAAGTGTTTTTGTTTGTTTGTTGTTGTGGGGTTGTCTGTTTGTTTGGGGGGGGGGGGGTTCCAAGTGTTTCATGCACTGTGAAATCACATTCCTAACTTAAGAATCCCAGTATCTGCTATGTGTAAAAATGCAGAGTGTATTATAAAATACAAAACTTAAGCCACTGAATTAGCCTTCTGTAGCTGAAACAACAGTACTAGGCTTCATTTTCTTCAAGCAAAATGTTATTAAATATAAACGCTGTCACAACCCTATGGAGAAAATCTGATTTAGAAAAATCTTTTTATGATTATAACCAACATTATTAACATGCAACAACTTGCTAAATTGTAATTCTAAAAGCTCACCCATGCATGGACCCCTACTGATTTCTAGAAAGTTCCAAATGGATCCTTATGTATAGGTCAGTTAGTAGGACTGGGGTCTTAGAGCATTTCTGCCAAAGATTTCAAACCGAACTGATGGCGCCGACTGAGCTAGCACAGAGAGTGTTTTACAATCTGTGAAGCCTCCCACCATTTCAGTAAAACTCTTTATCCGGTACATATAACGATGCAAATTATTTCCTAATAGCTACATATCCTAATGGTAAAAAATGTAAAATAGACAAAAGCGACTGATTAGGCTGCAGAAAAGTGTGTTATTTTAAAAAAATGTGCCAGTTCTTTATCACAGCACAACAGTTCAAGTCACACTCCCACAAGTGATCAGCAGATGGAAGGTGAGACAACTTTACCATGGCTCATTTAATTTGCTAATTTTAACCCTGTCATAATCTCTGCATTACCAGTGTACTAGGACACAAAAAGAACTTCATATTACACTCTTCTGCAGAATTTCAATACCTTAATATCATGTCGTGCCATACAGTCAGGGCAACAATTTCATTTTTACCCATCACCAGTGTAAGAAAAAGACTCCCTTTACAGTTGGAAAGTGCTTTAAAACCTTTGG
>NW_005842625.1:715201-718744 GCF_000455745.1 Alligator sinensis | reverse complement strand
TCAGCAGGATGACACTCTGCTGAACTTTATCAAGCACGGCACTTTTTGGTTCAATTCCTTTTTCCCTGCACTTGGTTAGACACCAGTTAGATTATTCAGACCGGCCCACAAACATCTCATCATTTAAGCACGATTCTTGCATGTACAATACATACAAAACGGTGTTAGGTTAGTGCATGCTAATAACTAAGGGAGCAATATAGTGAAGAAAACTGTAGGAAGGAGTGCAAAAGATTTCTAAGACTTCAAACATAAATAATAGCAACCATTTCAGCACTATTAGATTTCAGGGCACATTTACAAGAGAAGGTTTTCAAAGGGGCAAAAGGCTACTTAGGGGCCCTACTCCCAAAGACAACCCTGTCCTTAGTGACTTTGAAATTCTCCTCCTAGAACACTTAATTGAAGTAATTACTGAAAATGGGAGTCTATAGAGCAACAAATGTGCTAGAGCTCAGTATTCTGAAAGGTTATAAAGACCACAGGTTTGCAACCCAATATTTAGCCACCTATTTGAATTTACACAAATCTGTTACTAAAAAGACTAAGCACTATTGGGGGGGCGGGGAGTAACCATACACTGATCCCTTTATTGTAGGGGTTAAAATCAGAACAGCCAACACCAGAGCCATCACTCAACTGCGACAATATGTGCATTGGAACTTTTCCCAGCCAGAAACTGAACTGTTAGAAAAAACTAGTTTGGTATTCAGATAAAAGAGGAACAGAGTACTTTGAGACAATCTGCAGAGAGATGAGATTGGATGATAAAAAGGTGATCTTTTGTATGGCTTTCCCTGTCTGATGGCAGAATGTTTACTTAGTTTAATTATGACAATCTATGAATTAACACCCTGGAACTAAATCCATTGCAGAAGGCAGTGTATAGACTAAATCATGGATGTACAGCATCAATTTTGGTAAACAGGGCACTTATTTTGTCAGATCCTGGCCACTCAGATTTCCTCAGATTTCCATGTACCACCAACATCACAGTTCTTCAAAAAGGTCATTTTATGTCTTTAGAGTAACAGCCAAGGCTCCTCCATTAGTTTCACCAATAAAAAAAGATCACCCACACCTCTTTTCCTTTGTTCTACTAGATTATTGCCGCCTCACTGGGAAAGTGAATGGTGGAAAGCCCTACGCTGATAAGAAAAGGAGATGCTCATTTCCCTGAAACAAGCAAACTTTTGCAATTCAAGATATTTAAGTCTCATCACTTTATAAATAAGAACAAGAATTATGGTTTGTGGCTCCCCATTAACTTTGGTGAGCCTCCACCATTCGCAACTGGAAAAGTTACTGAAATTGAAAATAACCTTGCCAGAAGAACAGCTCATTGCCCTAACCGTACAAACACTTATCCACAAGAGTAATATAATGCAAATAAGAGATCTCATTGAGCTTAACCAGACCTGAAAACATTTAGCCCATCTCAATTCAAACTTTACAATAAGCACAAGAATTCCCAACACATCTAATATTTGCCAATTTTAAGAAACAGCCATGGTACCTCTAGGGCGCTCTGTTATCAGTAATGCCAGCTACGTAGAGACAATCTTACATCTCACTGGGCCCAAGAGCCAGGTGAGATCAAACAAACCTCTGAAAGGTTTTCTTGTCCAATGCTAAAGAATTCCAGCCCTGCACCCAACTTCATGGGCGCTGTCCTTAAGATGTGTCATCAGTAGGACAAACCGATGTCTTTAAAAACAGTGAGAAGCAAGGATTTCTTAGGGCGAGGTCTTTTACGGGACCAACTATGTAGTTGGAACAAAGCTAATCTAAGGGCCTTGTTACATGGTAATTCTGGGCAGCATCTGGAGCTCTTAACCTCTGGATTGTCCAGACATTAACACCTGAAATTAGTTTGAAGCACTCCTTACATGGCTCAAAGTTATGCCACTCCAGGACAGGATTATCTCTGATCCTGTGCTATCCAGCTCCAGCCACCCCCATTACCCACTGCGCTGCTGGCCTGGAGCAGGTCCACTGCTCACCCCTGCCCTCCCTAGCACCCCAGATCCCTGCTCACTGTCCCCTTCCCCCATCCCAACATACTTGCAGCTGCCCGCACTGTCTGACCCTTTCAGTCCTCCAGGCCCCTGCTGGCCTGAACTGTGACTGCTCCAAACTTGCATTAACAGTGATCAACATTTGTGCAGCTCACAGCATAAGGTGCACCAAGGCCCTTTATCCCAAACACATAGTTGCTCCAATAAAAGATGAACCAACTACGCAGTTGGATTAAAGTTGGACTAACTTTATCCCAGCTACACAGTTGCTCCAATAAAAGATCTCACCCTAAGAAATCCTTGCCGCTTGCACAATTTCTGGACCACCCCAGCTACAGCCTCGATGCTGCTTTAAAAAGCCTAACCCTCGCTGGAGCGAAGCTGTTTATGTCTGAACACACGCACGGCAGAAAACAAACCAAGAGTATCACCCCCCCACACACACACTCTTCTAGCGTGGCCAGGAGCTTTCGAAACTACAAGCTCTCCTCATAAATTCCTACTGGAGGAAGAAACAGGAATACAGCCCCGAACCCCTGCATCAGGTGTCAACAACCTAGCCCCGAACCCCTGCATCAGGTGTCAACAACCTAGCCCCCAGGCTTCCCTGGGCAACTACACAAAGAAAGGGGGGGCACTGTGGAAACTGAGCCTGCGTGGGGCCGAACGATTCTCAACTGGGGAACTGGTAGGTGTGATTCACCAGCCACTCCCAGGGACCCTTTGGAGAGGGCTGATCCTGCCTCAGGCAGGGGGGCTGGACTGGGTGACCTCTGGGGGTATCGTCCAGCCTGACTTGGTTTCAATTCTGTGACGGGAGCAGACAAGTTTTTTTAGGTCAATCTGATATCTTTTGTTGGATCAACTAAAATAGTCTCATTAAACTACTTTGGGGCTGTTTTGGGGTATTCCTATTTCTTCCTCTTATTAGACTGAGTAGGTCTAATAAAAGATATCTGATTGACCCAAAGAACCTTGTCTGCCGGTGGCCTTACACCAACACAACTACAACCCACACCCCTGATGACAGAAGCAGGACGCTGGCTATCTCCCTCCCCCTGCTTTAGCTGGGGCAGGTTGGGGTGCGAGGTCTGTGCTGTGTTGGGGCTGAGGGCAGGTCTCACGTGGAGTTTAGATCAGCGCTTCCAGGGGTGCGGGTTGCAGCCACGGTGGTCTAAGGGCACAGGCAGACACGGTTCTTTGGGTAGATGCAGTATCTTTTCTTAGACTAGCTCAAACAGTTGGAAAAAAATTCTTCTGTGCAAGCTTCCGGGGATTTGCCAACTAGTTGAGCCGGTCTACTGAAAGATACCAGATTTGAGTAAAAGACATCAGATTTCCCCAAAGAACCTCGCCCGCTTCCCAAACTTTTCCTTAGCACGGCCCTATTTGTGGCCCCAAGCCCCATCGGCGGATGCTGCGACCCCACCTGGGGTGGCCCCCCAGTTTGGGAAGCGCAGCTCTCGAGGAGGGCTGCACGGGCTGGCAGAGGGGAGAGGCGGGACCGCGCTCCGCGGAGTTGGCA
>NW_005842625.1:697534-714689 GCF_000455745.1 Alligator sinensis | reverse complement strand
GAAAGAGTGATGACCCCAGCACGGTGGGCGGCAAGGCACTTTTTGAAGATCGAGCTCCCTTCTTCACATTATAAGAGGCGATACTTGATGCCTGACATTATTAGGAAATTTCATTCTCCTCAGCATGGCTAACTCATGACTAACAGCTAGGGTGGCCATCATAGAGGACAGTCTGGTTGCCCTCTGCTGATATGAAACCGGATGCTTTTTCTCTTGAAGAGAAAAATAGAGGACATAAAGGTGTTGGGTTTTGTATCAATAGAGGACAGAGTAGCAGAAAACCGGAGTGTCCTCTACGACGGCCCCCACCCTACTAGCAACCTCTCATTGTGTAAAGAGTCGCTTGGAGAAAGGAACCAGGAACAGGAAATAAGGAGCTGGGAATCAGGAGCCAACCTCAGCCTCACAGCCACAGCGAAGTTGGTGCTTTTCCTGTCATTTGCCTGGCCTCACTTTGGACAGCCCATGCTGGATACTGATTCCTGCTCTGATGTCCCCCCCCCCCCCCCCGCAAAAACACACACACTTTTTTTTTGGCAAAAGAGAAAGCAAGTAAGTAGGATCAGAGGAATCCTCTATGTGTGTGCTCCAGCAGTGGCAGTGTTTGGAGACTAGAAAAGCAGCCCTGCTTCCTCTTCAGTTGGCAGAGCAACTCTGAAATCCATGTAAAAGCAGGGGCCTAAAGGCCCCTCTCATAGTTGGTATCAAAGACTTAAGTGAAAGGGCTGCTGGCAGGAAAATAAACATCCTTTTAAAACCCTCCTTTGTTAATAACATCTTAGATAATCAAATATATTGCTGGTATTAGTATTACATAGGTGCCTGGGGGCCCTTTGCCAGGCAGCGCAAGCTTATGTATAGTAACAGACAGTTCCTCTAAAGAGCTTACAACCCAGACAGGACAAGCAGGTGAAAGAAGTGACTAGCCAAGGTCATGCAGCACTTCAGCAGCAGAGACTGGACTACAACCAGTATCTTGTGGCTACCAGCCCCAAGGCCTGACTTCCGCGGGACCATGCTGTCTTCTCTATGCTATCAAAATGGTTAATTGTACATTGTTTCCCAGTTAGCTTCACTTCGCAATTCCACTATACTGTACCTGGGTCCAAATCCTTGCAGGGCAATACTGAAATACACTTGCATGCAAAACAAAAAGAAAACATCTCTTTCCATTTTAGGTTTTAATTTTATTTTTCCTTTACAAACTCTAGTGCTTACCTTGCAAACCAGCATGTAGGAACACAGGGTTTCTCCCTTGCAGAACAACATGCAAGATTAGGGCTTATATTTCAAACCTCTACCACTTTAAAGGTCAAGAAAGCCTGAAAAGTAAAGATACGGCAGTTCAGGCACCCTTCTGGACTGTGCACAAAACCTGTTTTTCCCTCCTATTTCTTCTAGTCATTAAACATTTCTGATTCATTCAGATGGGAATACAGAAGGAGGGGAAAAACATTTTTATTTCGTGTGGATACACCATTTTCATTCTCAACATCCTTTAAAAAAATATAATAGTATTGTCAAGGCATTAAGCCTCATCACCTCCCCCTGAACTAGTAAACATTACTACAGTATCTCTGTATTACAGTTGGGGATACTAAGACATAGAGGTTAACGTTTTTGTGGGGGAGGGTTGTATTAATATTTGTGTGACTGACTGATCTAAAAAAAAAATCCAGTTTTGACAAAGTGTTTATTAAATCTAGTTTATAGAGTTTATGAATAGTTTCATAGTTGTTAGGGCCTGAAAGGGACCTTACAGATCATCGGGTCCAGGCCCCCTGCACTTGGGCAGGAAAGACTGCTGGGACCAAATGACCCCAGCAAGGTGGGCATCAAGACACTTTATAATTTATAATCTTTCTTCTAATGGTATTTTAACATTTTTTTGATTTGGCTTCCTCCATGGTAATGTTGAAAAGACCCTTTCCAACAAGGCAGAAAATATAAAAGTGGTGGTATAAAATGTACAAAGAAATAGGTTTTCCTCCAACTTTGCAGAGACTGTAAAGCTGGATGTATTTTGTAAGTGCACTAGGTACAAAATTTTCAGACACAAATGTCATTTTCCCTTTAAGTGACTTGTCTGTAACTCCATACAAAGTTACCAATAGAGCTGGAGTCAGATTGCAGAAGATGCTGGCTCCTACCTTTGTGTTCATCCCACTAAAATATGCTTCTCCTGTAAGCACAAACACATTTAGAAAGCAGACAAGAGATCCCAGCGGAAGGAAACAGGGCAATCCAGGAGGTGCTCAAGGGAACAGAAGACACAAATACAGAAACTTTATCCTGCTTTTTCTTATAGTAGCACAAGAGGAAGAAGAGCTCTGGCACACAGCAGGAGATTAATTGAACATACTGAAAAATGTACTTTTGTACTGCTGATCCCCCAGGGTAGCCAGCTCCTTATTGCACCGCTCCCTCTTACACAGGAATAGGCAGGCCTTGCACATCTGCAACATCTTCTTGGCAGACAAACAGACAATTCTCGTAAAAGATATCAGACTTCAAAGTTAAGTGAAAAAGATGCTATATAAATGAACAGTCATCAAAGAGTGGTGATGACTGCGGCAAGCACCATTCTGCAGTCCCTTCAGAGGCCAAAATTCCTGTAATGTGAATGCAATTAGAGATGACTATCCCAAAGTGGCACTAGAGCAGACTCTGTGGAAGATATAGCAAGGACATACAGGATTATCACCCAGCTGAAATTATCTTTATAAGCAGTGTTAGTGCTGTGGTTGGAGAAATAGAGGCGAGAGAGAGAAAAAAATTCCATTTTCTATAAGAGCTCTGCTAGATTTTCAGTTTTGGGGTTTGGGGGGAGTTTTGGCTATAAGGCCTTGTCTAAATGACTGAGAAAGGGAGGAAAAAAAAGTTCAGGCTTCCAGAGAACTCCAGCCTGTAAACCCTGTAATAGGGCACTGGATGGCTACAGGGGTGACCAATGGAATGCAAGCTACCAGTATTACATCATCTACTCCAGCTCTGATTGGGCAAGCCTAGAAGATATTCCACTGTGTCTTAGCAACTTCTTGGAGCTTCTGAGAGCTGCTGTTAACCCCTTCGTGGCTGCTAGCTACTCCAGACTGTCCGTCCGTCCGTCCGTCCCCCCCCGAACGATGCTAAACAAAGTCTAAAAGACAGTGAAATAATACATGAAATCCTTCTGGTTATAGGTCTAGCCTATCTAGAGGCTTTTCAGTGAATAGCTCAGCCCTAGCACCAGCGAGCCAATGCACCCCCAAGACATTTTTATTTAGTAAAATATGCATTTGACCTCAAATACTGAACATCCCAAAATATTAAATACACTAACCACTTTAATGTAGTCATACACATACCATACACTTTAAAATATTAACTCTCTGGCTTGTTGGGCCACAGTTTCAAGGGCCAGCTCCCTACTCAGGGAGTCACAGCCTTGCTTAGCCCAGCAGGGGGCAAAAGGGGCTCTTTCCCAGGTCACCAGGGAAGATTTTGTCACCACTTGCCACCTCTCAGGATCACCGCCTCTTGCCCCTTGGGCAGCTGCTCAGGGACACCACTGCCACTTAGAGCGCCACTTGGCATTGCCATTGTTGCTCTGTGATTGCTGCTCAGAGATGCAGTCGAGGTGCTTGCTGGGGTCTCTGCTGCCTCTCGGGGTCATAGTCATCACTGCTATACAAAGTTAGCACTGCTGCCCTGGAAGACCTGCTCTGCTGCCTCTAGGGATCATCAGTTGGGGTCTCTGTAACCTTAGCTTGCTGCTTCTGGGAGCACCGTGGGGGTCTCTGATGCAGAGGGTCAGTGCTGAGCATGCCCCCTCTAGGATTTCAACTCTGAAACTCACCAGTGAGACAGCTTCAGCTGTCATTTACTAGTGAGGATTAACCAGTCTCAGCGAGAATGCCATTAAAGGATGACTGCAGTTGGGAATCTCCCTGGGCTGTCCAGTCACAGCCCCAAAGCTTGCTTTCCTTGGCCCCTCAGGACCCTACCGCTCCCAGCAACAACCCATCTGTCCCCCCCAAGTGTAACCTCCCTGTCACAGAGTACACACAAGCTGGCTTACACCATTGAATAGCTATCAATAGATTCATTATTACTTGTTTTTGCACTATTGTTACCTTTTTTCCCTCCAAAAATCTAAGATACAGATAGAAGTGCTCTTTTTTCAATTTCCCCTCTTCCTTAGGGCTCGAGCCTTACCCAAAAATCCAGACGTGATCCCAACTTCAATGAGAAGGCAGTAGCACTCAGGACCTCTAGAATCAATGTGTCTCAGCTTACTGTAATGTGCTACAAATAATCTGTGGTCCTCACTTGTGGATTGATTCTCTACTGCCTCGCAATATTTAACCATAAAATGTAGGCAAAAGAGAAATCAAATTCTACCACTCAGATCTGGTAGCACTTCATTCCCACTCTGGATTCACTTGGGAAGTGAAAAAGCAGACTTCTAGAGGTCTTTTACAATTCTGCACCAAGTTTTCAGCAGCACTGGTTGGTTGTAGAAGAACAAAGCTAACTTGATGTGTTCTCTTAAGTATAAGTGCAAAATCTCTCTACACTCAGTAGAGATCATAACCAACGGGAATGTTAACCCAAATCAGCTATAAAGTGGTGTCAAACCACTTCTTTTGCAGTTATACTCCACAATTGAACTCTTGATGGACAATCTACATAAGCTTCTGTGAACATAAAAACGTGATTTTTATCTTTTCAACACAAAACTATAGTCCCACTTGCCAAGGAGATGCAGCCTCAAAGCATGACCATCCTCTTTGTTCCCAGTTTATGCTCAGTTTGCATTATTTGCAAGTGGTTGCCTTTTCACTGCCAACTGGCAATACATGTTAAATGACAGCTGCCACTCAAAAAGAAGGGCATTACTCACCAACTTTACAGGTGAAGTGAGGTCAAACACACCTGCACACGTGCAAGTGTCAACACAGCTGCATCAATTGCTTTTTTTTTTAATAACAACTTCTCCCTGGGGCATTCCCCATTTCTACCCTTTATAACAGTTCAGTCAAGGATTTCACTAGACTAGACAAGCATGAAATTAATTTTCCACAGTCGTTGATTAATTCCAAAGATCACAACTTGATAACTAGGGAGCATATCACTCCCTCCCAAAGAGAGACCCAGGGGCCGGGTGCCAGGGGATGAGAATTCTGCAAGATTCACCTCAATTCCCAGTAAACAGTTCCCTCCACTGGAGAGGGGTTTATGGGAAGCATGGCAAAGCTTCTCTATCCTTCATATCCATATCAATGAAAAAGAAAAGTCTGAATCCATTGCAGCTAGAGCCACCCCATTTGAGCAACTGCCTCTTTGTGCTACCACATTGACTCTCTTTTCTCCTGGCTGCATATATCCAGCTGAAGCCAGGGGCTGATTCCCTTGCAGCTTCCCTTGAAGAACTCCTAGAAAGGATCCAAAGAGAAGTTAATGCTTTTGGACTAGTTTGGAGGGTCCCAAGGAAGAGTACCAGAGTAATCTCTTTACCCTCCATGTTCTTCGATGAGCCATCTAGTTGAGATCACTTGGGTGAGCAGAGTGGGTGATCTGGACTGTTAATGGGCCCCAATGGCAACCAGAATCAACCCACATGCCTCACATGATAAGTGCTCAGTCTCTTTTTTCACTGTATCATTCCACCTGACAGGGTCTTGGGGGGAAAAAATCAGTTTCTTACCAGCACTCCAACATTTCACATTTTAACTACCAGAGCTTTGTTTTTTTTAGTCCTTCAGCATTACCACATAGAACATCTTCTCCTCCTATAATCCATCAGCCCATTCAGAGCTGATTCCAAGGTGCACAAGTGTTCGGCACTTTCCCCCATGACCAGAAAAGTGCCTGTATAAGATGCAGCTCCTCCTATCTTTTGCAATAACTTGTCTGTAACGTGGTGAAAAAAATCACTGCTGACCCTGCCAGTTTGCTTACCCCAGGATAATCTCTTCTACACTTTAATGCAACAAATGCTAAGTGACCTGAGTTTCAGGTCTACAAGAGTAAATCAGGAATTAGCCTGCCAAAATTAATGGAATAACTTCTGTGTTCGTGGCACAGAGGCAAAATTGGGCCTGGTTGTAGATTTGCTATCCAGCGCCACCTGCTGTTGAATAGGTATGGAGTCTAACTCAGCAAACCTTCCAGTTTGTACAGGGCGGTGCTTAGGAGTGCAGGGAGCAAGGGGAGAACTGGAAGCTAAGGGGTTGGAAGAAAGGGCTGGAAAGGAGAGAATGCCTGGAGACATGCCTAAGTGATACTCAGAGGCTTATAGTGCAACATCTTGTGCATTAAAAGCTCAGCCTTTCCTCCTCTGTCTCTCTCCAGTCCCTCTGCCAGCACCAGGTGTGTCCCTTCTTTTTGCCAAGAGGTGAATGTTAACTAGTTTTGCTGAACTGCTGGGAAAGGAACCTACACTAGTCAGCTGTACTATGCAACCAGCTACTTCCTTATGGTTCTTACAGGATTTTTGTTATGCACTCAGTTTTTAGTACCTGTTTTATTTTAGAAGGGGGAAAGTGAGCGTGGGTCTGAGTTATCACTCACTTCCAGCAAAAAACCATTGTGGGAGGAACAGGGAGATGTGAGGAGGTCCATTTTTCCCCCCAAACTGGGAAGAAACAGCAGTTTATGAAGATCTTAGAGGAACTGTTGGAGGCCTGAGCCCACTATGCAAAGCACTGTCTCTGTACCAGCACTGGGACCTAATCATACTCATCTAGCTCCTCTAAAGACAGATGCCTTTGCTTTTCACTGTAGTCAGAGTCTTCTTCTAAGTGGCACACACTGAGCATGGTTAACTATGCTGTTACCTGACAGAAGCGTGCACCTAATATGTCCAGCCCTGACCTCTTAGCCTTCCATATATCAAGATCCCATGCAGCACTGTAACTGGACTGCTGGCAGCCCTAGGCGAACTTTTAGTATAGGGCCCCCCCTTTGCCAGAGATAATGATAATAATAAATTTTAACATTACCATTTTCAGGGCCCCTTTCTGGGCAGGCCCGGTTCGCCCATGCCATGCCTGTGTCTAGCCCTGATCCCATGCATTGAAAAAGACTCTCCCAGAGGGTTTTAATGAGTATTACTTAAGAGACTAAGGACATAGGCAGGCAAGGTTCTTTGAGTAGATGTGATATCTTTTATTAGACCAACTGAATAGTTAGAAAAAAATTCTTTCAATGCTTTCAGGCATAAGCACCCTTCTTCAGGCATAGGGAGTTTCAGCTGATCCAAGATCTCCAAGGAATGAAAGAAGCTAAACTTGTGAGTGACAGGTTGTCAAGGAGAATGTAAACAGGTGGCAATTAGGAAAATAAAAGGTAGAGGGGATGGAGGGGGGAAACCAACTAATCTGTTATTAGTTGGTCTAATGAAAGATATCACCTCTACCCAGAGTTCTGATTCCTTTTGCCTGTGGCTACAATCTGTATCTCAGCAACAGGAATGGCCAAATCACACAGATCTTATCTTACCTGAAAAAAGCAAAGACCTGCCTTCTACCTTGTGTACTCATTTACCTCTGCGTGAAGTGGATGTAACATGAAACCATTCTGATATGGTATCCCTGTACTTTGCAGAGATGTGAATGACTGGAGAAGACAAAGCTGTGGAGAATCAGGACCTGCTGTTTGGTTGCTTAATCTGCAAAATAAGCAGCAGTAAGAGACTGGAAGACTGTTAGAAATATTTCTCTCTCATAACTTAGATCCTCTCTGTAAACAGCCTGTGCACATATGGTGCAAGAAACACATAGCACGATCATAATAATTAGTATGCTAATAATTATTTACAAGCCAAGAAGTCGGAGCACCTAGAAACTACCCTAGAAATCTGTAATGATCTAAGCTGCCACCAATTCCACTCTTGATTTGAGATTTCCAGGAGGATTTTAAATGGTGATTCTATAAATAAGGGGGTGAATTGTTGGTACACTGCTTATGAAAGCTTATGCTACACTTCTCTGATTTAGTCTTATATCAAAGTGCAAATCTACCCTGCCTTCTTCCTGACCAACACAGCTAACCTCCCCTTTCTACTAACTACTACTCTATTAAAATATTACTAATAATTAATATAGAAAAGATTTGATTTTCTACAGTCCAACAAGGAATGGGTGAACGTCAAAGATTCTGCACAAATTCTGCAAACCTCTCAGTCTTTTTGGTCCATAGAAATCTCAGTTCCCTTCTCCTAAACTCTTCATGTTCACCACATACTCTAAACCTGTTGCTTTTCTTTGACGATAGTTCAACAGACAAAGGGAACTTCTTTCCCTTTCTAGCAAAGAAAGCTTGTGCTGTATATTTGGGGCAGAATAAACAAACTTCCCCTCCAACAATCTTTCCCTCCTCCCCAGTTTGGGGAGGTAAAAATGAGTGACTTGTATGCAGCATACACAGTGAATTTTTCCTTCTCTCCTAAAGTTTTCTTCTCAGTAATAAAATGCTATTCATCAGTCCAATCACACTCTAAGAGTTGTGCTGATTTCTTTCAGCCTACACCTTGCCAGAAAGTTTTCTGTAATGGAAAGTCAATTTGGGGCACATTACTATAGTAGTTTAGTAATTAAGCAGAAGCAGCTAAACCTGCTTTTTGCCAGTGGCCACCTATCCAACCTCAAAAATAGAATAGGCCAGTAAGCTAAAGTGGGGCAGACAGCTGAAGAAGGAGCTAATTAAATAACTCTTCTTGTTCAGTCTTTGCCAACAGGGCTCCTGTGACTAAAGCTAGCCTCCATGCCAAAAGCCTCAATGTACTGATTGGCCACACACTGGTGCTGCAAATACATCTGAGTAGGTGCTCATGGGATAAGGAGAACAATTTAGGTCACTCTCCTACCCTCATGTACCCAGCACTTCATTTAGCTTGTCAGAGTGGTCCCACCAAAGTCAAGGCCAAGAAAAAAATGGACGTTAAAATCAATAATAATTTTCAGGGCATGAGGAATTCAGAATCAGTCCTAAAATAGTTTCCTTGCCAGGACTGCAGGACTGAAAGTCCTTAGTTAACATATTCTCTTAGTTAATTCATATGTTCTCTTCACATGTTTTCATACTGACAAATCCCTCTGTGCTGATACCAAAGTCATATCCTATTTTGGCTAGCCCTGCTGGAGGCTGGATCATGCAGCTCAGCTTGCCATAGACTTGAGAAGGGACTGTGAATGATAAAAGGCACAGGCAGGGATTAGTCCCCAAACACTGTTCAACTATTCTAGTTCAGTCCTACCAGCCTTTGACATATCCTTGAAAGATCTATCTTTTTTGGCAACATTTGTACAGCTTGTCATGCCAATCAAGTCTCACTGAGCTGAACTGAGGGACATAAAAGGAATTCCCCTCCCCCCACCTCTATCCCCCACTGCCCTTTTAGGAGCAAATTATTTTCTTACTTACAACAGTCACATAACAAAGTCAAAAGGAATTATTCAGGTTTTATACCTGTGTAGTTGACAGTAAAACTGAATCTTTAATGAAGAAAGCAATTTATCTTTCTCTGTTTTTTGACTGTTCTAAGAGAAGAGGTGGAGAGATACCTGGCAAAAGACATTTCAGCTAATAAATACCTTTCCATATCTCCTCCCTATTTCTATAGATGATGCTTCACTGCTTCTCTTTCCGAGTTGATGCATTTGTACTTAATTGTACTTTGCCAAGGGTATTCTTGTGCTAATTCTTTAGTCTATAAACCTTCCAAGGCAGGGAGTATTATTTCTTCTCTGCCTTTGTACAGTGCTGAGCACAAGATGCTCATATCAGTACATTACTAGACAAATAGTGATACTTTCCTGTGTTACAGAACAACTAACACTGAACCAGTCCATAGCAGTATACTAGCTCAGCACCCTAGCACTGGGGCATACTGTACCTGGAAGGCCTAGGGAGCTGCATTAATGCACGGGCCTTGTACTGGCCCTCCACACAGAAGTGGATTTCGACCCATTGTGCATAAAAGCATGTAGGTTTTAAAACTGGCCACAAGATGTCGCTATAACTCTAATCCTATCTTATGCTTTAAGGGCAGGGCTGCTCAGCATTTGAATGTCAGGCTTCATAGCACTGATGAAGTGCTCTTGGGTTCACAAAAGCTTGTGCGCTTCCGCGCTCTCACACGTGCTCTCTGTCTGTCTCTTATTTAGCTAGTCTATAAAGATACATATCTACCCTGCCTTTGGGCTTCTAAGGAAAATTGAAAGGTGACACAGGAATGGTCCTGGTGATCTCATAGCTGACTCTCCTCTGTTGAACTGGCACCAAAGCAATGGCTAGTTGGTGTTGGATCCCTGCATGGATCTCTGAAATAAGACAAAACCAAGTTCTGGGTAAAAACCGGCTTGAGTAATTGTCAACTTATACTCCTTCTTCTGGCTTCGGGTTGGCAGTTGTTAGGCATCTCCCCCACATCTGGAGGACTGTAGCTCTGACAACAACACTTGTTAGAAAAAAGGATTTTGGGTCTATGCCCATTTGACCAGAAATCCCAAAAGGATACGTTCCAGCGTCATTTCTTTCTCTACCTAATCTTCGAGGTTGAAACTACCCCATGCAGGGTAGCATGTATAAAATTCCTACCTAGCTTGTGATAAAACAAGATTTAAGAAAAAGAGAACATCATGCTGAATAAAGGAATAAACTTTTTTGCATGACATGTCTTGCCTGAGACTGAAGAAGATCTTCAAAACTGATCTAATCCATGTTGTTTTGGCCAGAAATCACACTTATTTACAAAAAAGTGCATTTTCTCCTTCCCTAGCTTGCTTCCTTCTCCCTGCCTCTCATCTCTAAAAGTGAACATCATACCCACCCTCCTGATCTGCAGCCTTGCTTTCTTTTTCTGGCTTAAAACATCAGCCATGATGCCAAAAGGCATATTAATTTATCTGTAATACAGATTAATACAGTATTGCCAAGAAGCCTCAGCTAGGTTGTGGGGCTCATTATGCTACATGATAGACATATACCAGTAGTAAAAGAATGAACATTTTAATAATAAAATACAACAGGTGGGTGAAACCAAGAAACCAGGGTGTGTGAAAGGGACAGGGTAAGGAAGGTTGAGGTAACAGTAACATGATGATGTTTTTGCATATACTCATTGTAAGTACAAATCATAGGTGCAATAAGCAGATTAGTGGCAGTAATGTCATCTTGTCACCTGCCTAGTATTATCCGGTGGTATTGTCCTGTTGACATAATAGCAATGAGGTCAGTTTTGCTGCATAGGGAGGCACTAAATCCTGTCTCTCATCTTGGTTTTTTTTCAGGGGTTGAAAACTTACAGCATATGAACTGCATCCAGCCCAAGGCACAGTAGCATAAGTGGGGGCAGATGACAAGGACACCAGGTCCCCTTTATCTGAATGTACCCCTTCACCACCCTGATCCAGTTTTTATTCAGTGCTCCCTGCTTCCCCAACCTTCTCTGCTCTTTTTCTCTTACACACCCTTAATGTAGCCACTGCTTCTCTCGCTGCAGCAGTTGCTGGCAATGGGAATTTGTGACAAGGGTAACAGTCACTGTAATAGAGGATGAATGAGAGTGGCTATACATTACACATAAACCAGTTTAAGTGATCAGAAGCCAGTTTAAACTTGTAACAGAACAGACATTTGGTAAACATAAACCAGTTTGAAAATGGCTAAAACTGGTTTGAGATAAACCTCGTTGAATGTAGTATCAGACTTAACTGATCTGGGTCAAACCAGTTTATGCAATGTCTGTCCCAGACCCCTTGCTGGTGTAAGTTAAATCAGATTCCCCCAGCATCCTGGCATGCTCTCTGGGCTGAGGAGGGGCGGGGGGTGGGGGGAGGGGGACTCTATGCTCCAAAGCAGAGCTAGCCCTTCCCCTCTGCTTCCTGGCTGGAGCTCTGGCAGAGACTTGCAGGCACAGCAGGGTCTGCTGGCTTCCGCAGCCCCCACTCCCCCCTCTCACCACTCACTGCTTAAGCAAAGATCCCTTCCTCCTCTCTCCCACAGCAGGGACCATAGCCAGCATGTGGTATGCTAGCTAATGCTGTGTAAGGCAGATAGGGCAGTGTCTGTTTAGGGCTTTTTGGAGCTAATCAACAGTTCAGCTGATAATGTCCCTGCATTCCTTCCTTTGGAAAAAGGTGTTTAAGAAGAGCTTGAACTAATGAGCGAGGCTTTGTTTTCTGATGGGGTGCTAAATGCTGATAATAGAGCTGATAAATGTTCTGTTATCAAGGAGTGGGGGCCCTCCCTAATCACAGCATCCTGCCGGGACCTGGCCATGCCCCCATTAGCTCAGCCCTGTGCAAGGGAAGAGAGGGCTGCCCCAGTGCCCCCTGGCTTCTAGCCTGAGCCACCGCAGGTATGTGCCGGCATTTCTCAGTCCAGAGGAGATGTCTGTACAGTTACAAAGTGACTCAGCCTAGCCAGGTTAGACTAACTTGCAAAGATTGAATCAATTCAGGCTCAGGCTTTTTGAATGTCTATCTCTAGCCAGTGAGAGAACATCCCTGAGCACAGAACAGGGAGAGCAGTTGCAGCTAAAGCAGCTGAGAGCAGTGGCTGGGGTGCAAGTGCTGGCCCACCTTTGAACCTAGCTGCCTTATTTTGGCCTGCCAGTCCTTAAAGATTACCATTTTCTACCCTATAACATTTGAGGTTACTATTTTACTGGGCCCATGTTATATATCAAGACTTTTTTCACAAGAAAATTTGCACCAGTTTAGCTGAAATCAGATTGGTTAAACCAGTGTAAATCTTATTTCCCTTTAAGAGTGGCTCATTCTGGTTATATTTAAGCCCCATTTCCCATTGCTTTATGTTAAACCAAAATAAGTCACTCAAACTGCAAAAAAAAAAAAAAAAGAAAGAAAGAAAAGGCAAGACGGAGCTCTGTGCCACTTTAAATCTGTTTAAACACACATCTTAGGGCTTCTGTACCAAGACAAGCTAGTGCAGAATTAGATAAGGTGTAAACTTACAGTGCTTTTGCTACTCAGTGCAAACTGTCCGTGTGGACACTCTGAATTACATTCTGCCCCCTCTCTGAGTATAGGTTTTATATCCACCTCCCTAAGAGCCAGGCTAAGCCTCTTCTGGTCCCACAACCACCACAGCTTCATATGGCAAGCAAGGAGCCAAATCCCTGAATTCAGCAGCTGTAGGGCCAGGGAAGGGTTAACCTGGCTTTTGTCAATGACATCTGGCAGCTCTAGCAGCAGCCTCTTGCCCTGCCTGGATCAGAGGCTTGAGCCTCTCTCTCTCTATTCCAGCACTTTCCTTGTCTAAGCCCCCCAGGTCTTATGCACCCCACACACACAGCAGCTGTCTGTGCTACTTGTGGCACACATGCTGTGGGTTGGCCACTATTGCCCTACTGAGCTGGCTAACAATTGTTCAGGGAAGCAGTAAAACTATGCCAGCAGAAAAAAAACCCATCTGGTGGCATATGTCACCTTGACAGTAGGGGGTTCTACCAACATACCAACATGCTGGTACAGCTATAGTAGCAGCACCTCTGAAATGCAGACAAGCCTGCAGTATGCAGTAAATGTACCTTTGGGAGAGCTGGCCAATTCTACACAAAGAGCATCTACGTGGGATGTTAGTGCAGAGTATCTAGTGCACTGTAAATGCACACCCTAGCTTAATGTGTACTGCTCCCTCGGCAGACAAGCCCTGACCTAAATTCACACAATTCTCACTGTAGATTAATTCTTGCTTCCAAACAAACCTCTCTGCACCATGCTGTATCTGCCTGCTCTTTGATCTACCTTTAGGATTCTTTTACAGGTTCACTGTCCTAGGAGGAGGTGTCATGCTGAAGATAATTCCTCGCTTCCATGACTTGTGAGTTGAAAGAGACTTGCACTGTACTCTGCTGTACCACATTTCTGTTCACACTGCTCTTGCTGTAGATCAAATATTGCACTCAAAATACTTAATAAAATAATGTTAGTGTTGCTAAGTGAGGCATGCAAAAGTTAGGAAGCAGAAGAATTAAGGTTTTTAGTGCAACCAAGGTGCTTGGATCCAGAGCACAGTTCTCTGCCTCTGGAGCTAAGGAAGAAACTGGCTGCAGTAGAAGCTCGGTCCCTTTCACATGGACCTGCCACAAGGGGGGAAATGGGCACACACTCCCTCGGTCAGTTTCATGTCTATTTACTAGAGAGCACTGGAATGCTGACTCAGGCATAATGGGGTCACTCAGTTTCTGCAGGGGAGGCTGCGTTAGTGAAGTGATTCTCAGTCCTTTTAGGCACAAGACAGTCCTTAGAAAATGTCAGCCCTTTGCTTTTACATGTTTTTTTGACTATGGAAAACTAATAGCGCAATTCTTTTGTTGCAAAGAACTCAGAAAGACTACAACAAGTCAGAGTATTTTTGACACTGTAGATTCCTAATTTAAATCTCTGGTTTATCTTGTGAATCATGTGTTTGTATACCTAACAGTGCTAATATTATGAAGCACTCTCTAGCATCCTTAAAAGGATCTTATGGCACCCAAAGATGCCATTGAACCCTGGTTGGGAATCACTGCTTTAGAGATACTCATGCTTTCCGTATCTGCTCCTATCCCTCTCTCCCCAGCTCTTAGCTCTCCACATCCCTGTTGCAGTTCTTGCCTGTTCCTGGCCCCAGCGCCAGCCTGTCCTCACTTCCTACTCACTCTTTGCTCCTTTCCCATTTCCACAGCTCTCATGCTCCCCACCAACCCTTCCATCATCTCATATCTCTCCCTGACTTCTGTCTCAATACTGTACTCCCTCCTTCTCCTCCTGCCCCGCTATCCCAAACCAGGTTCTCCTCCTTCCCCTCTCTTGTCCCCTGAATCTCATTTCCTCTCCTCACTTCTGTTCCTCCTCCTCTGTATATGGTTCATGCATCATCTTCTTCATCATGTTGTATGGACACCAGGCAAGGGGCCACTGAGACCACAAGAGTACCACAGTAGCCAGGCAGAAGCATTTGTAGGCCTAGGTTACGACCCTAGGTTGGGGTGAGTCCAATGGCTCTATCATCCATACATTTATAGTCCAGTTGACATGGGGTAGCTTGGGGCATCCTCAGTGCAGGTAGGATCTTTAAAGCAGTGGTCACCAAGCAGTGGTCACCAACCAGTAGATGCTCTTTGTGTAGAATTGGCCAGCTCTCACAAAGGTACATTTACTGCATACTGCAGGCTTGTCTGCATTTCAGAGGTGCTGCTACTATAGCTGTACCAGCATGTTGGTATGTTGGTAGAACCCCCTACTGGCAAGGTGACATATGCCACCAGATGGGTTTTCTCGATCCACCGGTAGATCTCGAAGCCTCTTGCGGTAGATCTCGGAGCCTCTTGGAGTTGATCCAAGGCTGGGGTGGGGGGGCTGAGTGCCCATGTGCATGCACACGTGTACCCCAGCACAGCAGGTCAGTCCGTGGGGGACGGAAGGGGTGAGGGCTAGATCGAGGCCCCCATGGTGAGAGACAGTACCGCAGAGGCAGGAGCAGAGGTAAGTTGAGTGGGGTCCTGGCCGAGTGTGACTTACCTGCTGGGGAGGTGTGCCCCCAAATAATTTTTTCTCCCTCTGCCTTGATCAGCCCCCTTCCCTTTCCTCCCCACAGACTTACCTGCTGGGCAGGGGAAGGAGGGGTGGCAACGGCGCGTGGTAGATCTTAAATGCCAAAAGTGATCTCCTACTTAAAAAGGTTGGAGACCACTGCTTTAAAGGATGTTGCTTCAAATTCTAAGTTTCTAGTGAGCATGTGTGAACTGATATCTTCCAAATATTTATTACTTGGCCAAATTTTGCAGAACTTCCAAGACAGATTGGAAGAAATTACTAAAGAGGAGTATACCTCCTCTGCTCGCACTTGTAGGGAGGCAGTTAGACGGGCCAAAGCTACCATGGAGCTGAGGATGGCATCCCAAGTTAAGGATAACAAAAAATTGTTCTTTAGATATACAGGGAGTAAAAGGAAGGCCCAGGGTGGAATAGGACCTCTACTAAATGGGCATAAGCAATTGGTGATGGACAGGGGGGACAAGGCTGAACTCCTCAATGAGTTCTTTGCCTCAGTGTTCCTAAGCGAGGGGCAAGACAAGGCTCTCACTGGGATTGTAGAGAGGCAGCAGCAGGATGCCAGACTACCAAGCGTAGACCCTGAGATGGTGCAGAGGCACTTGGAGGAACTGGATGCGTTTAAGTCAGCAGGCCTGGATGAGCTCCATCCGAGGGTACTGAAGGCACTGGCTGACATCATTGCGCAGCCACTGGCGGGAATATTTGAACACTCGTGGCGCACGGGCCAGGTCCCGGAGGACTGAAAAAGGGCCAGTGTGGTCCCCATCTTCAAGAAGGGGAGGAAGGAGGATCCAGGCAACTATAGGCCAGTCAGTCTCACCTCCATCCTAGGCAAAGTCTTTGAAAAAATTATCAAGGCTCACATTTGTGAGAGCCGGGCAGGAAAAATTATGCTGAGGGGAAACCAGCACAAGTTCGTAGCAGGTAGATCATGCCCGACTAATCTAGTCTCTTTTTATGACCAGGTTACAAAATGCCTGGAGGCAGGAGTAGGGGTTGACGTCGTTTACTTAGACTTCAGGAAGGCCTTTGATACGGTATCCCACCCCATACTGGTAAACAAGTTAAGAGGCTGTGACTTGGACGACTACACAGTCCGGTGGGTGGCGAATTGGCTAGAGGGTCGTACCCAGAGAGTCGTGGTGGACGGGTCGGTATCGACCTGGAAGGGTGTGGGCAGTGGGGTCCTGCAGGGCTCAGTCCTTGGACCGATACTCTTCAATGTCTTCATCAGCAACTTGGATGAGGGAGTGAAGTGTACTCTGTCCAAGTTTGCATTCAACAAGGAGAAATGCAAAGTGCTGCACCTAGGGAGGAAAAATGTCCAGCATACCTACTGCCTAGGAAATGACCTGCTTGGAGGCACGGAAGAGGAAAGGGATCTCGGAGTCCTAGTGGACTCCAAGATGAACATGAGTCAGCAGTGTGATGAAGCCATCAGAAAAGCTAATGGCACCTTATCATGCATCAGCAGATGCATGACGAACAGAACCAAGGAGGTGATACTTCCCCTCTATCGGGCGCTGGTCAGACCGCAGTTGGAGTACTGCGTGCAATTTTGGGCGCCGCACTTCAAGAGGGATGTGGATAACCTGGAGAGGGTC
>NW_005842625.1:694007-697170 GCF_000455745.1 Alligator sinensis | reverse complement strand
CTCTTTCCTGCCTATGCAGGGGGTCGGACTCGATGATCTACTGAGGTCCCTTCCGACCCTAGCATCTCTGAATATATGAATCTATGACAGCAAAAGGTATTCTTTGACACCAGGATGACTCTCTTGCTAATTTTTTTAGCATACTGTGAAACAGATATATGGCTGAAGAATTTATACATGGGCAAAATTATTTGTTTTTCTCTAACATCATTCTGAGAAATAGCTGAAACGCTTATCTTGCTGGGGTCATCTGACCCCAACTGACTTGCTGCCCCTGGGGCACAGGGCTGGACCCGATGATCTTGCGAGGTCCCTTCCAGCACTAATGTCTATGAAATCTAGGAAACATCCCACAAAAATTTCAGCCCAAGATAGACTCTGATTGTGATGTCAGGCTACCGCGTTTATTCTGACACTTTTTAAAGATTGTTTTCAGGTCTTCAACTCTTGCACGCACTGCAAAGATCTGGACAAGTTGCAATTCTAACAGCATACAGAACATACGTACTGCATCAACTGTAAATGCTGCCTGCAGGCATATTATTGAATGTGCACTAAAAGGTGCATTTATACATTTTCAGGAGCTACTGCTGGGGTCACGGGACTGCACTCAATGCGTTACTGTGGACTAAAATGTTAAGCCACACTTATGCTTATATTGTGAATCATGGGCAGATTAATGCAAACTGACCATTGTGCAAGAAAATGATATAGAGAATAGCAAACAGTGCTGCGGTGTGAATCAAAACCTAAAGAATCAGTAGACAGGCTGCATTTAACCCAGCAGGCTAATTACTGGTTATCTAAAGAACCCGATCTTCAAAACGCAAGCTGCTCAGGAGACACAGCAGAATGGGAAAGCATTCTGAAGACGATTAAAAAAAAATCCACCACAAGTGAAAGGTGACTTATTTCTTCTGAATTTGGAAGTTAACAATGTCTCCATTTGGGCCTTGTGTGCCAAGATACCAGTCTAGCCTGAATTGATGCAACCCAGGTTCTAATCACTAATGGTTTGTGTTGAAAAAGCTGTCAGATCCTGAGCTTTGAAAAGAAAAAGGGAGGCCTTGTTCCAATATTGGCCTGTAATTTTAGAGCTGCATTAGCAGGGGGCAGGGCAGAAGTCAGTACGCCTCTAAATATGTACAGGGTGCACTGTGCTCTGCTCCCAAATAGGAAATACTTGTTTCGGAGCACATTTTTGGAGTGCCCTTGTGCTGATGCATGCAATGGCTTCCCTGCCGCTTCCTCTTATGGCACCTGATTTATTGCTTCCCTAGCTGAATAGTTCCAAGGTGGGATCCTGGCATGGGCAGATCCAGGATTTTGAAGAAATCAAAAGGTGGGGTGGGGGCATGCAGATGGTGAGGTACATTGTCACATATGACGCAACATACATTTTTCTCCTGTTAAAAATAAACTAGAAGCTGTATTCATAGGCTAGGGGCCTGGGGCTGTATGATTCCTTTTCAGATTAAGGAAAAAACAAATAGAATGTCATTGGGATGAGTTAAAAACAGTCTGCTGGGCTGTGACGTAGGAGCTTCATGGCGAGGAGCAGCTGACAGACAACAGCATGGCAAAGCGAAGGCTAGCTTGACTGGTGGAACATCCAGACCATTAAAAAGAAGTGGGGATCACTCACACTTATGGAATGAAGAGTTTAGGAGGGATCAGGTAGAGGATGATGAGTTATGAAGTCAAGAGCTCTGCAGAAAAGGACCTGAGGGTTATAGTGGACAACAAGCTGAATATGATGAGCCAACAGTGTGCCTTTGTTCCCAAAAAGGCTATCAGCATACTGGGCTTTGTTAGTAGGAGCACTGCCAGCAGATAGAGCAGAGGTGGGCAAAATGGTGGAGATGGCCAGTGGTTGGACTCCATTCCCAGCAGTCCCTGCCTGCATTACTGTGGCTGGTTTCCATGGACACCCAATAGTGGCAGTGCCATGACAGTACAGGGCCAGGGTTTCCATGCAGACCAGCCGCAGCAGTGCTGGCAGGGTCCACTGCTGGGCAGGAGCTGCTCTGGGGCCAGGGCTGGGATCCTGAAGTGGTGACAGTATGGTCTGAAGCCCGGGCAGAGCCACAATCTGCTGCCTGCATGCCCCTGCCCTAGATGTGAGGGCAGCAGATTGCAGCTCTGCCCTGGCTCTTGACTATGCTGCCACCACCACAAGATCCCAGCCCTGGAGCAGCTCCCTGCCCAGCCATCTGCCCTGCCAGTGCTGCTGGGGCTGGTCTCCATGGAAACTAGCAGCAGTGACCTGGGCAAGGTCTGCTGGGAAATGGAGTCCACTGTGGGCCTGATGTGGCCCACGTCTGCCCGGAGATAGAGGGAAGTGGTTCTTCCCCTCTACTCTGCACTGGTGAAGCTGCACCTGGAGTACTGTGCCCACCTTTGAGCCCCCCACTATGTGGATGTGGACAAGTTGGAGAGAATATAGCAGAGGGCAATGAAAATAGTTGAGGGGCTGGGGAACAAGAGTGGTGAGGAGACGCTGAGGGAACTGGGCTTATTTAGTGTGGAGAGGAGTAGTCTGATGAGGGATAATAGCAGCCCTCCAAGCCTTGAAGGGGGCTCCGAAGAGGACGGAGCGGGTTGCTGGCAGGGCAGGACATGGCAGGCCAGGGAGCAATGGGCTCGCGCTGCAGCAGGGGGGCTGAGGGTAGAGATGAGGGGAGCCTCTCTGAGGCGGAGGGCGGGGAAGCTCTGGACTAGGCTGCGGAGTCTCCCTGCTTGGGGGGTGTTGAGCCGGCAGACAAAGCCCTGCCGGGGGCAGACAGGTGGGGCTGGTCCTGCTCGGAGCAGGGGGGACTCCATGCCCTCCCAGCAGGACTCCAATTACATTGATTCTGGGGCGATCTGCAAAAAAAAATGGGGATGCCCTAATAAAATCGCCCCGCCCCAGGTTATGATTTTCAAATCTCACAGAGGGGCTCTCTCTCTTATGGGTGGGGCTGAACTGCCCCCTACCAAGAGCCCTGCCCCTCCCCGGCTCGGGCGCTGACTCCGGGCGGCGCGAGCTCAGCCATCGACCCCCTCCCCAGGTCCGAGTCCTTTAAGAGCTCCTCGCGAGGGGCGGGGCCGGAAACACTGTCACCGGAAGTGCCCCCTCCCGGCTTGGGGGCAGTAGCGGTGGCGGCAGCGGCAGCGGCAGGGG
>NW_005842625.1:692895-693889 GCF_000455745.1 Alligator sinensis | reverse complement strand
GTGGCCATCGAGGGCATCCTCGGCTTCCTCTCCTACGACGAGACCAGCCAGCTCCGCCTGGTGAGCGCAGCCCCGCGCCGGGCCGCCTCCCGCCCACCCCTGCCTCCTGGGGTCGGGCAGGGCCCGGCTGCTCTGCAGCTCCGGGTTTGCAATGTGCATCTGCTGCTGCGGCGGGCGTGGGGGAAAGCCAGCTGCCTCCTTCTCTGCAGAGGGAGAGGGTCCGCCGGGCCCTGAGCCGCTTTCCGCACCGGAGCCGTCTCCCAAGATGGATCCCGCCCAGCCAGGCTCTGCTCCCCCCTCCCGGGTCCAGCCTGTGCCTTTGCCATCCTCCCCACCTCTCGTAGTGCCGCAAGCTGCAGCTCCCCAGGCAGGAGGAGGATGGAAACCTGCCCCACAGGGGTTGCTCTCTTCCCTGGGCAGGTGCCTAGTTTAATGTCCCCCACCCCGGAAAAAACACCCCAGTGTGTGCATAGGCAGGTGGGATAATTGGTGGGTGAAGCCAGTGCCAGGCGGGCTTAATGAACTTATGGGGAGCAGCCAGGTAGGGGGAGAAAAGCAGCTTTTGTAGTCCTGCTAAATCTGAGGTAGGGAGAGCTTTCTGGTTTAAGGCCCTGTAACTAGGCACAGGGCAGCAGACTCCAAAGTTATAAGGAATTTGGGCAGTGTTTCCAAAAGCAATATTTTGAAAAATGTTTTCAGTATCTTGTATAGAAATCTTCGGGCAAGAGCTCTGTCCAGGACTAAATGTTATGATCTTTGGTAAATACCTTTCTAGCACGGGTTAAGTTCAGCTGCAGTGGGTTTGTGGTTTGTTTGGGGTTTTTTTGGCTTTCTTTGTTTTGGGGGAGAGAGCGATATTTCAAGTAGGCCCAACTGCTAAGAAACCTTAACACCTTGGAACGCTGAATCTTCTGTCTGCCAAGATGTTGCACTCTTGGAAATGTGCGTACTGTTTAGGGAGACTTCTTTATGTGCCATAACTGTGAGAAAACAT
>NW_005842625.1:675853-692814 GCF_000455745.1 Alligator sinensis | reverse complement strand
CATTCCTGGGATCCAGGCCCTGCTTTCAATTCTTCCACAAACTTTCTAGGTGACATTGCATGAATGATACTGCCCTTGTTGTATCTGTTTTCCTGCTTGTAAAATATGACTAGTACTTGGTTACCTCACTGCTTTGTCTGCAAAGCTAAATGTAATTCATGGATGTAGGTACTTCTGGCATTCTTGGTTGAAAGGCCCTATGGAAAAGCAAAGCACTTTTGCTGGGCTAAAGAGGATATTTGTAATAGTCACCTATCTCATTGAGAGAAATATAAGTATTTTTACTGGGTGTGTCCAATGCTGGGTATGCTAAGATTTTTTTGACAGCATTTCTCCGTGACAGCCACCAAGGGAAGTAGTAATGAAATTGTTGGATTCTTAAAACAAGGTTGGATAAAGGATTGACAGATGTGCAATAGGTAACAATGCTGCACTGGATAGCGAATAAATAAAATAATCCAGTGGATTTTTCCATCTTGAATTCTTTGATTCAGTGAAGGTAAAAAAATAAATCCTTTATCTTTGTTCTTTTTCAGGGACTCACCTCGGTATCTGTCGGTAGAGAAATGCTTTCAGAGAAGCTTTTTTTAAAAAGTACACATCTCCAACCAGCCACTGACATCAAGAATGTCTGACTGCTCCCTTTCTCCTACTCTTGCAAGAGTGGAAATCCAGAATCATTTGCATTCACCCATTTGAAGTTATATAAGGGGATTGTTCAAAACTAAAATATGTTCAGTCACCGATCCCATTGAATGCAATAAAAAGGAATTATGAGAAGACTTATCTTTAATGTTGTCACTGTAGAGCCAGTTCCTGGCATGAGATTCTAATATTTATGTTGAATTTCTCATGGTGTCCAAGAAATATAAGTGGAGCCAGGCTGTATTTCATCCTTAAATTTCTAAGCAGGTACTCAAAGCATTGTGAGGTCCTTTCCAGCCATACTTTCTCATGATCAAAATGGAAGTTGTCCACCCTGTTCTAATGCTTTTAATAAGGGCAGTGGATATAATAGAGGTGGATGTATTTCTATTAAATTCTGACATCCTGAGGTTTTCAGTCTTGTTGCAACACACAATCATTTTCAGCATCCAAGCTCTGTGGATATATATTGATTCCAGTTGCATACCTAAGAAAGATACTCTGCAGTGAACAAGTGAGTTTAATGTTGCTCGTCTTGCAGTTTTC
Source organism: Alligator sinensis (assembly GCF_000455745.1). Taxonomy (NCBI): domain Eukaryota; kingdom Metazoa; phylum Chordata; order Crocodylia; family Alligatoridae; genus Alligator; species Alligator sinensis. Next base: position 691,623 of record NW_005842625.1, on the reverse strand, counting down.
AAATCTCATGGTCATGAAGTAAATGTAGCCAAATAGTTTTCTTCACAGAATACCACGTTCTGGGTGCGTCTGCACATGCGGTTAATTCAGAGCAATAAACTCTGGAGCAGTTTGAGCCATAGTAAATTACTCCCAGTTGCAGGGTCTATACAAGCGCCCAGGACAGCAGCAATTTGAGCGGAGTGGAACAGTTTATCCAAGGGGTGCTCCTGTCCTGCTCTATCCCAGGCTCCAGGTGGTAGCTGTCAGGTGGCAGAGGAGTTGGCTGGGGTATGAGGGTGCTGAAAGTGCTGAGTTGTGTGGCTAGGTGGCAGGCAGAAGTCTGGCCCCTGCTGCCTGGGCTAACTGGGCACAATTTATGCCTGTGGTCAACATTTAACGGCATGTTTAATGGCAGTAAATTATCCTGGCCTAAGATAGTACTGTCCCCAACAGTGCTATCTTACTGTGATGTAAATTAGTTTACTGCAGCCTAATACTGTCACACATGTAGATGGTAACACTTTCCTCCACAGCTAATTAGTTTACTCTGCAGTAAAGTACATGTGTAGATGCAGCCTCTGAGTTTAATTTTGCAGAAGGGAGGATGCTTTCAGAGATAATCCTGATTAAACTAGACCTCATTTGTCATTAAGACATCGAGAAACGAATGGAATTATTAACTGTGCTTTCATGCAGTGAGTCAGGTGTCTCTACATAAATTGCATCCGTCCCCCCCCCTTGCACACAGCACTCTGGAGAATAATAATGATGTCTTAGTTTCAGTTACCCTCTTGATATCTTTGGATCAGTCCCCCAGGGGAGATACCATCAGAATCCCAGGTGAGATGATATTGGAGCTAGAGAAGTTGAAAACAGGCTGGTTGAGGAGATGTTTCAGAAGAATTAGCAGATAGGATAGCGCTAGCAAATCTTTTTAGTATAAGAGGAAAAGATGGATGTAGGAACGCAAAGGGGACATAATCTATTGTTAATAAAGCTCTTTTGTCATTAAGAGAGAAATACAAAGTATGTCCTGCTTATGATGATTGCTGTCAGGCAGGGCATCAGCCATGGACACATCCATCCACAAGAAGTCCTCACCATAAGTCAGTGGGCAAAAAGCTTTCTATTATACTTGAAGCCATTGCATATAAAATAGTCCTGAACGAACTAGGTGATTGAGCAGGGACATAGATTTAAGTTAATGGAGAGTAAACAAATAGGTATTCAGAGTACAATTCAGTAATGAATGAGTATCTTGTATGATCTTTCTGAACTGAAAGATGTAGTTAGGCATGTTAGTCTGAAGTCAAGTAACTTTAACCAATTCCTAAGGTATGTATATATATAATGCTTGTTTTAATGTCTTATGTATAAACAGCACAAGCTTTTGTGAGCTGCAACTCTGATGAAGTGAACTTCAGCTCATGAAAGCTTGTGCTACATATACTGTATCTCTACTTTGACTAGTTTATAAGGTGGAAATCTACCTTGCTTTTTTCACAGTAAGATATTAATTTTAAAGTGCCCAAGTTTTACTACAGTCAAAGTAACCAAGAGGAAAGCAGCGGCTGATCAGCTTCTTCCGAATTAGTTTGCTCTGGTTACCAAGCTATGGAAAAAGACAGTATGAAAGGAAGGGTTATTGGTACCCTGAGAAGGTTATTGGTAATTTGATGGATTTCAGAAAAACGTTCTGCTAGGATTCTAGATTTGATTAAAAATGAAATATTAATAGGTACCACTTTTCTTCTATGAACTGGTTATGGGAGGCAATGTGACTTTGTAGATAGAATAGAGAACCCAGGGTTTTGTTCCTGGCTCTGCTGCTTGCATGCTGGGTGACCTTAGACAGAAAAATGAAGAACCTGCCTAAATTTCTCCATCTTTGAAACAGAGATAATACTTACCTCCTTTCTTAAGTTGAATTTGATGAAAACAGGAACACCTTACTTTTTTATTAATAATGTTCTGGCAGCTGGGTTCATGAAAAGCATTCATGAGTCCAGAGCCTTGTGAAGTGGCACTTGGATGCTAAGGAAATGGTCTACCATATTTACTTGAATACAAGATGACCCTGAATATAAGAGAACCTCCCAAATAATTAGATTCTATATATGGAAAACTTATAAATTTGTTATCATTTTCCAGGTGTAGAATCTAATTATTGGAGTATTGTCTTGAATTCATCTCCCTCCTGCTACTACAGCAGGGAAAATAGTGGCTGGGGGAAAGGAGTTAAGTGGGCTACTGACCTCCCCAACTTCTTCCCCCCCGCTGCAACCTTCCTGGCCACCTTTACTGTCAGACCCTGTTCAGGCTCTGTTCTTTTTCCAGGCACAGTGTGGAAGTGAGCTGCATGTGAAAGAAAAGTGTGGGGCACAAGGGCAGAAATTGCAGAGGGAAACAGGAAACTGCTGTGGGTCTAACTCTGGACCCCAGCCCTGACTACTGCAAACTTCATTACAGGTACTCCATAAACACTTCTGAGCACTACTTTTGTATCTACTTACACATAATACAAACTGTGCTCAGTATTAATCCAGAGTCAAAAGTCTCATGCTTCACCATATAGGATAAGGAGCCACATGCTGTTTAGCCCCCATCTGTGACTGGAACCAGGTGTTCTTGTCACAAGTCCTGGGACCCTCCAAAAATGTATGTGCCAATAAGGCACACAGAGGACAGACCCACCCTAATCATGTGTGACAGGCTGAAGGTCTAGGTGACAAAACCTCAGTTACATAGGAGTTTGATGTTTGCCAGACAATTAAGACTTGTGAAGAAACAGGAATTATTGGAAATGGGAAAGAGGCACTGCTCAGCTGTGGGAGTGAAGAGGAAGTGTAAATGTATTTGATGTAGTAGTTCACCATGACTTGAAAAAGAGTTGGCATGGAAGGGGACTGAGCACAATGGGCACTATACTTATTCAGATGGACTACGTTAACCTAGCCTTGTGGAAGGCTTCCATCAATGCATTTGCCCAATATGGGGCATGTGTATTCTGGGCATGCTCAGCATGGGCTACATTCCCTCAACTTCATAGTTGGCTTCCAAGACTGAGCACATGCTGCTTTAATGATAGCTGGTGTATTTAATGGGGGAGTTTCCTGTGATGTGAATGTAAGGGGCTCTCCATTCCTCCCCAGCTCGGCGATTGGGCATGTGGGGGACCCCTTGTGCCCCCCCAGACCCAGGAGGCACCAGTTGCTGAGCCAGCAGGGCACGGGGGAGGCACCCCCCTCCCCCCCAGCGTGCCCCCTGCTTGACCCAGAATTGGACCAAAAGTGCTTTTGGTCCACTTCTGGGTCTGCTGCTGAGCGCACTGGGGAGCCACCCGCACTCCTGTGGGATGCTCTATGTACCCCAGCATCGCAGCATTCACAAGCCGCCTGGTACCTAGAGGTATGTAGAAAAAACATTTAAAGCTGTGTCTATGTCCAAATCGACAAATCTTTCTGAATCTCTCTGAATTGATTTGGAAGGTTCCGATGTGATTTGGAGAGATTAAAGGGTCCTCTGATTCGATTCTGATTCAGAGATCTGGCCACTGAATCAAGCTGAATCTCTGCCAAATCAAATCAGGGACCGAAGCTTCGCACAACCCTATTTTTATGCCATTCTTTTAAAATGGCATTTGTTATCCAACTTCCTACACCCCCTTGCCGCTTGCAAACATTTATATGCAAGTGTATGGTATAGGAAGATGAATATACACATGCTGTTTAAAAAGAATGGCAATATATATGTATTACTCAGATGGCTGTGTGTGGAAATAAGGTCCAGTTCAAGTAACTGCCATAGCAAGTGTGATTTAGGTTCAAGTAATCCAGGCCTGATGTCCATGTTACTCGCACTTGCTGAATACAAGGTTGTCTTGAATTTTGGCCCTCTTCACAAACATACCATATTTTATAAATTGTGCAACACACTCGTGTGTGTGTGTGTGTATTCAAACATGCAAAAATGGAACGAGCTGGACACTAGACCCTTCACTTTTTCAGAACAAAGAGTTTTAGTAAATCTATGGTGGTTAGTTTTACTTCTGTGCTATTTAAAACAAGACCTTGATGATATTTAATAACATGGCTCAAGCTTACTGGAAGCCTAATACAGTAAAATCATACTCCAGGCTGTGGTGCCAAAGTGATCAGTTATTTTGGGTTTGGGCTCTGCATCGTATCTAAATATTTTGCATGCTTTACGTTCCATATGACATTGCTCCCGGGCAGATTCTTCTAGTGAATATTGAAAGATATGATCTACAAAGGAAAAGCTACTAGTTTTGTCTGATTGTGTCACGAGTTCATCTGTTCTGCAAATAAGGTGAAGATATAAATTGTATAAAATCTTCCTTTGCTTCATGTGGTGACCTTAGAATTAGAAGGAATAATATAATTTTTCAGTTTTCTTTAGATTTTCACATAGGTTTGGAAGAACTTTTGTAAGCACTATTTGTGCATAGCACATTGAGGTAGGCTTGGATTTTTTCCCTAGTCTTGGATAGAAGAAGAAAAAGTCTCTTGTGAGTCTTGGTGAATGTGATCATAGCAAATTTTTGTTCTTTAAACTGAAGGGAATTGTCGTGTTTTTGTTCAGGTCTCCTGTGCTCAGAAAACTCTTGAACGAGTGGTGCAGACCATTTCAAGCCCGGTTAACATGATTTTGCTTGCTACTGCTGGCCTTTGTAGATGCAGCAAAACACCAAAATGTGTTAAAGCTGTTTGAAATTGCAAATCCTTCCTAGATAGAGCCCTAGGATGTAAAATAGAAGCTTCAGCCTGAACTTTAATAACTCTCGCTAGATATGACATTTCTTTACTTAATTGGGTTAGTATGAAAAATTCTTATCTGCCCAGTCACTGCTTCTATCTTAAAATACTAAGTAGAAGATTTTGAGATGTGATATAAGAGTAATTGTTTGTTAATCAGGTGAAGGAGGATGAGCAGTATCAACTAGTACTTGGACTCACATTTTTTCTTAGTTGCTCTTGGCACTCATGATCCCATTAGCATTTAGATTCAGCCTTGTGATAGTTGAGCTCTTATTTTGGTTTTTCAAGTTCCTGTATTTTTCTCTGCATAGAGGTACTGGAATAAGTGTCCACCCCCTGCCCCCTCTCCCTGTAATGTTGGTAAACATGCTATTTTAAATAAAGCTATCCTTAGTGCAGCTTGGATTGCCCTTTAAAGCCTACCTCTTGGGTATTATCTCAATACACTGTTGACAGTGTTTGCCACTAGATGTCAGTATGAACTTGATTATGAATATTGGTTGAGTGATTCTGTTTACAACTGTTTCAGATTTTCTATTTTGTCAGTCCTGCAATTGTTGAGTTTATCCCAAATCTGGTTGGTGCTAGGCTTTTTTTTTTCATTTATAGTAACACAAGTTTGCATCATCTCTTAAAACAATTATTTTTTCAGCTACTGAATCTTTTAATAATTGCATTAGTCTATAGATGACTCCCTTCCTCTCTTAGATTTTGGAGAGATTGTTGAACAAATATGGTTAATTAAACATTTATTCTCTTGAAAATTAAAGGGTGATGTTTGTTTCGGTCCAACTGAAAATTGTAAAGGAACGGAAACTGATTATTTAGCTGGCTCCGGTGATATAGTGCAGTTTTCCTTCCACTCAATTAGTATGTTGATGGTTTTCCATGTTATGTACCAGAAATACTTCTGTTCCTTGCATCTTCTTCAGTTGTCAGCAAGCACTAATGTATAGACAACCTGGGAAGGTGTACCTTGTTCTAACTCTTATTCAGTTATCCATTATACTGTCTGCAGCTGTATTAAAAATAATTAAAATGTGTGCATATTCATGATTAAGTTTTAATGGACAAATTGATAGTTGGTTGCTACTTACTCTTTTCCATTCTGTTAACATACGGAGAACAAATGCTAGCTTTTTAAGCCTACATGTCATTGTCTTATAAGTTAACCAATACATTCTTTTAATTCAGAGATGCTCAACCCCATGGGCTGGATCCAGCCTGCAGCCATGTCATCCAGCCTTCAGACCCAGAGGGAGCCCTGCAAATTTGTCAGCAGGGGAGTGGCAGCAGCATTAATTGCCACCCTTCAATTCTGCTAAATTTTTGGATCTGTGGGGACCCCAGCAGACCAGATGGTGTGGCCTTGCATGCTAACTCAGGCACGTGGGGCTAGGGTGGTGCTAGGCTTGAGCTGGATGTTAGGCTGGGATGGCAGGAGGCCTGAAACATGGCAGCAGGGTTGAAAGGTTGAGCACCACTGTTTTAACTGGCAACCTTCAGACAGTCTGGAAGAGAACCTTTTTCTCAAGCCTGTAGATGGGTGGGATATCACAAAGGCTATACATATTGACTGTTAAATATTTTAATAGGATACTGTTCAGAAAATACTTTAAACTTTGATTTGAAAATCCTGAGTCTGTCCCCCAGGAGATGAATGCAGCCTGGTATATGGTGTATAATGTTCCAAGATAAATAGAATAGGGCATAAGAGTTTAGGTGAATAGTACAAATTTATACAAGTAGTGCTTAAAGCTAACTTGCTAGTTCATATTCATAGGAAATACCGATTGCAGTTTAGAAACCGACAAACCAGAGAATTCAAAGTCAAGTCTGATTATTTTCTAGTCTTAAAGGTGAAATGTAATGGGAAATTCAGTTAATCCTAGAATTGTGTGCTCAGTGTCCTTTCTAGCCAGGTTGTAGCAGCTCTTAGAATGTAATTTTAACTTTAAATGGTATTTTAGGAACAGAGACTTTTTTTTAAAAGTATATTTAGAATTTTTTTCGTGATTGATGTCTGGGGGGAGGGGGGGTTGTAAATTAACATTTTGTGCCAAGATCTAGACTAATACTCTTTGTTCTAATGCCTCTCCAATTGCTGTTAACACATCCTATTGCCAGAGATGTGCTGAAATGAACAAGGATACTGCTATCCAAAGTAACAGGACATAATATTCTTTACTACAAACTCCATTATAAATGGAAGAAAACACTTTGCTGGAGAAGAATCTTTCTTATGCTTTGAGAAGTCTTTAGTGGTGCTATTTTAGAGTATATACCAGAGTTGCTTTAATTCTAATTCTGGCTCTGTTGTAAATCAAAAACTTGCTCTCTGTATATCATGCTTTTTATTTCAATTTGTGGCTTGTAGTGTTTTTTGCCATTTTTGAGAGAGCAAAGTATTTAGATTCAGAACCACTCTAGGGTCTGAGTGAGTGTAACTTCTGTTGAAGTCTGTAGGAATTGTGGTTTCTTAGAGCATGGCAGATTTGGCCTAGTGACCTTTATGAAAGGCCACTGGGGATTAACTAGTAACAGCATGATTTTTTAAGTCACATATTTGGAAATCGCTCTCTGGGCGTTCTTGGACATCCTTCGTCCAGGATCCATGAGGTTGGGGCATCTTGTCCATGAAAATGTGTCCTGTTCAAGCAAGTGATTTTTCCCACAGAGTCTTACTCTAAGGTTAGCTTCTGTGTCCCTTTGAACTCTCCTTAGTTTTAAATTTGGAGCATACTATTAATTTGAAATTTGGAAGTGTGGGGAGGAGGGAATTCCCTTGTTTCCTTAATTTATTAAAAAAGTCTCAGCTTTTTTATAGAAAAGAATATTCCAAAAGAAGAGAGTGGAAGGTCCTAGCTCTTTGGAATATCTTGACAAGGTTACTAAATAGGGATGTCACATGAGGCTTTCCATTGAACTGCAGCTAACATTTTGAAATGACGAAGGAAGGGATATAGATTTGAAAGTGAGGGTGCTGTTGTAACAAAGGATCAACAGAAGGCAAAGAATTGTATGAATGCTTAATCCAATTCAGTGATGTTTTGAAATGTAGAAAGAATAAAAAACAATCTTGCACTACTGAGCAAACAAACAAACTGGCTAATCATGAGGAAAAAAACCCAGGAGTTTTGTCTGAGACGTTTTAAGTTTTTTCTTTTTTAATATAGGTTTGTAAGCGAATGGACTTGGTCTGCCAGCGAATGTTAAATCAGGGATTTCTGAAAGTGGAAAGATATCACAACTTGTGTCAGAAACAGGTTAAAGCACAACTTCCAAGGTATGTGCAAACTGCAATTTTATATCTCAGATTCTGTGTTCTTCTGAACAGTTCTTTCTGTGTAAAAGCTAAAACGTTAAATCTTTAACTTGAATTAGGCAGTTAAATTTAAAATGTTTTTAATCTTTTGACTATTTGGAATGTTTGTTTTTATTTGTTGAAATGTTGTAGCTTACTGCAAAACCATTTAGCTTAACCCTAAAGCTATTCATCTGCATTGTCTTTATATCCTGGCTTTTACTTTACAGCCTATTGGGAATTGGAGTGCTCAGAGGCAATGCCCCTCATACTTGAACAGAGAAATAGTGTCCAGTATTCAGAAGCAACTCCTCTAGCAAGTCTAGGAGCTGTGGCTAGTTTCAGAAGGAGTCCTATCTCTAGCTGCACTAAAAAGACTTCCTAACTACCTGCAGTATGAGGGCCATGTTAAAAACTGTTTTAAATTTTAAAAAATCTGAAAGGCAAAGATTCACTTGCATATTTACTTATCTTTGTATCTCCTTGAGCTGAGGACTTAACTACTGCATCATAAATACAGTATGTGTTAATAACTTCTGGGGAATTGGAGCAATAGCATTGGAGGACATCATTTGTCCCTAAGTGAATGAGATCAGCAGCCTCTTCCTTCTGAAATGTAATAAAGCAGTCAAGCTTAATTGTCCTAATTCAAATTGACTTCATATTACAGGTACTGCATAAAAAAAAAAAGTCACTGGTTTTCTCAGCTCAACTGAAGCTTGAGACTGAACAGCTCTGCTCTACATTGCAGTGCCAGCTAGAGATACCCGAGCTAGCTGGGGTACCAGAAGCAGCCTACCTGTGTTAGCCTGAGCAAACTGCTGCACTAAATTTGCACTACTTTAAGGTTATTTCAGGTAACCTGGGCAACGTGCTGTGCTAATGCAGCTAAACTGTATTTCCAGTGTCTGGTACACTACTAATGACCACTTACATGACCCTTTATGATACAGCGTAGATGTATGCTAGTTTTTATTAGTAGTGATATTTCTTAGGTCAGTCACCAGAACATAAATGAATAGCAATAGCACAGTCGTATTGTAGCAGTTGGCCAATAATGGAGCACATGAATACCTTGAGAATATTTTGTTTTTTAAAAACTAAGATGCTTTAAACAAGGGCTGTCAGTTAATCACAGTTAATGTACGCGATTAACGCAAAACAAATTCATGCATTGATTTTTGTAACGAGCATTAATTGCACACTTCCATTTTGACCGGGGTGGGCAAAATGCGGCCCACCCCACCCCCTCTCCGGACTTGGCCTGGCAGGGTGGACCAGTTCTGGACCAGCTGGAACCTGCATGCACAGATCCCACCCCGGCTCACCCCATGCCTGCTCTGGACTACATGCTGACGCTGAGCAGTGGCAGCAGCTGGGCAGAAGCTGCTGTTTGGTGCAGGGGAAAAGCAGCCCCTCCCCGTTGTTGCTGCTGGGCCCTTTTTGCTGGAGCTGCCCAGAGCCCATTCCAGGGCTGCCCTGTGGCACCTCTCTGCTGCTGTCACCACTGCCTCCAGATCACTTAGCCAGGCAGCGTTGGCAGTGCAGAGGAGCCACAGGGCAGCCCACGCGTGGGCTCTGGGTGACTGCAGAAAGAAGGGCCCGGGAGCAGCAAGAGCCAAGGGGGGGCCTTTTCCCCTGCACCAAGCAGCAGCTTCTGCCCAGCCGCTGCCGCTCAGCATGAACAGGTAAGCTTGGAGTCAGGCGTGGAGCAGGCTGGGGTTGGAGCTGTATGCATGGGTTTTGGCTGGTCTTCTCCAGCCAGCGCAAGTCTAGAGTGGGTGCAGGGCAAGCCAGGGTTGGGGCTGGGGCTGTGCGCTCTTGGTGGTGGCAGGGGAGGGTGCATGGGCTCCAGGCTGTTGGGTGGAGGGGTGGTGACTGACTATTAACGGTGCAATCAAAATTGTGATTAATTACAACTATTTTTTTATCTTGCAGTTAATTGCGATTAATTTTTTTAATAGTTTGTCAGCCCTACTTTAAGGCTGCTGACACACATGGAAAAAAAAAATCGTGCTTTACCAGAAGAACCAGTGCATTAGTTCAGCCCAGCTCCACATCTGTAGATTGGGTGCTTCAGCAGGGCTTTATGGTGCTTTTATCAGCTATTAGATCAAAGCATCAAAAAAGCCCCTCTGAAACCGCCAGTCTGTACAGCTGTTAGGCAAGTCAGTTCCAGCTAACGTGATGCCTCTTCTGGGTGTGTACTGGGCTTGGCACAGCGTACCCCGAGTTTAAAATTAAACACTGTTTTTGTTGTTTTTTTTGTCTGTAAGCTGTCTGTGTGTACGGTGTAGCTTTAGGAAAACCTTTCATAGTAGTGATGTTAGGAAATCCAAATTTGACTAATAGGTTTACCTAAAAATTATTTTAGATTTTAGCCAACAATGTCATTTCTGTTCCCAGCTTACTCTTGCCATCTGCAGCAATCTCTTGATAAAGACTCAACAAATGGAAGTGGCTGCATTGTTTCTAGTCACAGTAGGTTAATGGCCATGCAATTCAAGACTCAGAACCTCTGAAAGACATACCAGTGCTGCCTATAGGATTGTGACTTAGGAGAATTTAAAGCCCATCTGTTGGAGTATGTTTCATTTCTGATCGCTTAAAATTGTTAAATCATCTCCAGTGTTGTATAATGCTTTCTTTGCTTCCTTCTTAGACGAGAGTCAGAAAGAAGAAACCATTCTTTAGCTCGTCATGCAGACATTCTTGCTGCTGTAGAAACTAGGCTTTCTCTGTTAAATATGACTTTCATGAAATACGTGGATTCCAATCTTTGTTGCTTCATACCTGGAAAGGTAACATGTAACTTTATGCAATTTTATGAATGTATATTGTGGAAAGTTAGAACAATTTTTTGGCAACAAGTTATTAACTGCCATAGCTACTTAAAGTAGCACGCTTATTACAGTGAGTTAGTATAGTACTGAAAGGGGCACCCTGAAAAGAGATGCTTGTTTGTGTTTTTTTTTCTTATTATTTTTATTTTAAGTTAATAGTCCAACTTGGAAAGTGTCTGTCTGTCTCTTCTTTTTAGATTGGTATATCAGTTCTGAATCATGGATTGAATAGTAAATTTGTTAGATCAAATAAATATATTTAAATTATTTAATTTGTCTAGGTTTGGGTTCATTTTACTATTCATAGGTGTCCTGTTTGGACAACTGAACACACAAGATTTGACTTGCAGTGTGCTCCTGTGGGTAGGGGGACAATACTGCACATACAAGTGTTACTAATTTAAACTTTCCTGCATGCCCCAAACTGGAGGCTGTTTCTTTGCAAAGTGCTTTCACAAGTATATGTTCCTAATGCCATAGGTCACACACAGTTTTTTTTTTTAATGAGTTTTATTTAAGGAAACAAATTTAATAACTTTTTAGTATGTGAGAAGTATTTTACAGGTTTTTTTTTTAAGGCAGAAGTACGGTAATCAGTTACGTTGCAATGCCTGTAGCACCTAACTCTGAGTGATATCCTACATAATACAAGGTGTTGGTTGGTATGTCAAAATCCAGGAGTATTGATCCAGGTAATACTCATTACTATGCAATTAAATTGCACTATAATGTCTTTTGTGATTAGATCAAGCAAGTCATATAGACACTTATCATTAGAAATACCATACGTCTTTTCATCACTGTCGAACAACTTTAAGTGTGTTTTTTCATTATTATAGTATTTGAATATCTCTTAAGCATTAAAGATTTAATTCTAGTAGTGTGTCTGAGATGGGTATTACCATTTTACAGGCATGAGAAACTTGTGGCATACTTACATAAATAAATTGTTGCAAGGTAAGTGAGTGTTTGAATTAACAGCATGTTGGTTGTAGCTGTTCTGTAGTAATTACCATTGTACAGAATCTCCCCTCTGTGCTACGTGCATTACAGATGTTCTAATTTTGGAGGGACAGACTACCTTAAATTTACCCTGGGGTAAGTGTGTGTGCACAGCCAGTTCCTGCCAAGCAGCTAATATGTTGTTAGCTGGTTACCCTAGCTTACATGTTTGTTTAGCTGTTGCAGCGAGTTACTCAAGGTGTGTCAGGAAGAATGGCACAGCTGCGATTTGAATCCAGGTCTTCTAAATATTAGCCTAGTTTTTTTGCTCACTAGTTAATCTTTCCTACTTCACTTCATACTCTGAAATGCTTGTGGAGAATTAAGAATGAAGTCTCTTACTGGATTTTGCAGTTTTTCCTCTAGAGTGGCAATACTGACAGTAGTTCAGGATAGCCATATAAACCCAGGAGTGCTGCAGGGTGCTTACACTTGAGGTATGGTAGGATAAATTGTTGGCCTAAAGTGTAGGTGTAAGCAGGTTTTCTCGCCTGCAGGCTTCTCCAGGTGGGCTTTACTCCCTGAGGAGTTTCTCAGCCAGTCCATACAAATAATATTTTAAACCAACAAAAGAAGCAAACAAAATTTTGTTGTCCTATCTTGGACACTGAGAGGAGACCCATGTAGCTCTGCTCCTAGCACAGCAGTTTAGTCCCTTTATGCAGCCAGTAGTTCATCTCGCTGTTTGCTTCTAGCTTGCAGCTGTTCCCTCAGTTTGCTGCCTTGCTACATCTTTTTGGGGCTTCTAAGCTCCCTCTGATCCACTCCCTTATCAGCAGGGATCTGTTTCCCCTTAAAGGAGAAAATCATGGATTTTCCCATTTAACGCAGAAAAACCTGGGAAACTGTGGGTTCCCCTTGTAGGCTGGTAGCATTCCAGCCTGCAAGGGGCTGCTTAGGGCTGGGAGGAGTAGGAAGAGGGTGATCTGAGGCAGGGGGCACCATGCGCATACATTGCATGCGGCAGCCAGGCAGCATGGTGAAGAGCAGTTTTTCGGGGGGAGGGGGAGAGAGATTGTTTTAATTACAGAAAAACATGGATTTTGGGGGGTTTAATCAGAGAATTTAAGATTTTTTTTTTAAATCAATTTTGCTTAAACCAGCAAGTTGCTTAAACTACCAGGACCAAGATAAAGCAGCACCTATTGGTTCTTGGGTTCCAAGAGCCCCACTGTGTTTACCACAACAATTCAAAAGGGTTACCAACTATGGACAGGGCTATTAGTGGTACCTGGCACTTGAGATGTAGAGCCACACCTACAAAGCTCAGGGCCTGTATATCCCTTACCTACATGGGGATTACATAGGTTCTGTGCTCCAAGGCCTCTGTTTGGAGGTCAGAGAGCCCAGACTATGTATACCTACAGTCCATCTGTGAGAAGTTCCTGCACCAGTGGCCTGGCTGTCCACACAGAGAGCTCCCTTTTTCCCTTAGCCTAGCACTGCTTCCTGGAGGGGATCCTCTTTGAATCCCAAACCAGTGGTCCTGACACTGTGGAGCCTGCCCTTATGTCGTTGGAGATCTAGGTGGGATTCCCACACTGAGTGTAGGATTTCTAGCCACTGGTCCTTAGGCTATAGGTCCTCCCCACTTTGAATTTGTGCCACATGGGAGCCATCCTCTTGACACAGCTGGGTATTTTCTGCACTCTCACTTGGCTTCCAGAAAGTTTTCAGCAAAATGGACTGCCTCTTCAAGATTAGCAACCTGATTTTGGCAAACATACTTCTGGGCCCACACCTGCTGAAACTGTTCTGGGATTATCAGCTCCAGTTTTGGTGGCCAGGTGCACAGGTCTGAGAAACTGGGCAGCTGTTTGGGGCCAGCAGTCTGAGTTAAAAGGCTCTTCCCATCTGCCTCTTCCATGAGCCCCATGTGATCTAAAATGACAGCCTTGAGGGCATCACAGTTTCATGTGGCCTGAGCTTGTAGGGCCCAGTAGACTGTCTGAGCTTCCCCAGTTAAGTAAGGGGCTGGTTTCTGGAAAAAACCTCAGGCTTATCATCAGCAGGGGTCTGGGTTTTCTGTTTCCCACAGAAAAACAGAAAACCACAGATTTCCTGCTTTTATCAGAAAAACAGATTTTACCTTTAGCAGAGAAACCTGGGGTTTTCCCGCTTTTGCAAAGAGCTCTGCAGGCTGGCAGAGTTCCAGCCTGCTAGAGCTAATTGCAGAAAGGGTGGGAAATCCTGCCCAGAGGGGAAGGGGGAGGGAAAAGGGGAAGGGTGGGGCCTAAGGCTCTCACCCACTTTGGATCAGGCTCAGTTTCCTTCTGGGAGCCTGAGGTAAGTGGGGCGCTGGCAGTGGGGGGGTGGCGCGCAGCGGTGGCGCTGGGGGGGGGGGCAGGGAAGCTGGCTGGGGGCTGTGAGTGGTGTGGTATTGGCCCGAGCGGACTCCGTGCCTCTATGTGCGGCTTCCCTGAAGGACCAATACCGCGCAGCTCCGCGTCCACATGCTGCTGGCCAGGCACTTTGTTGCAGGAAATTGGCTGGGGGCTGAGGGAGTTGGGAAGTGTTGGGAAAAGACATGGAGCACCTGGTTGGCAGCACGTGGACCCAGAGTGGCACGGTATTGGCCCTTCAGGGAAGCCACACATGGAGGCACGGAGCCCACTTGGGCCAATACTGCACCACTCACTGTCCACGTGCCGCCAGCTGGTCTTTTCCTAACCCATCCCCGCTCCCTCAGCCCTCAACCAGTTTCCAGCAGGAGTGCCTGGGCAGTGGTGCGTAGATTGCTGTTCCCCGCCGCTGGGCTTTTCTCCCCCAGGGCTTCCCTAGCCCAGCAGGTGTGACCCAGCACTGCAAACAGCAGTAGAGTCGCACAGGGATCCCGTTGCTGCTCAGCCCCTGTTGCCCTGGCGACACGCCTCCAGCCTGCACACACAGGAGGTGCATCGCCAGGACAGCGGGGTGAGAGCAGCGGCAAGATCCCCATGTGGCTCCTCTGTCTCCAGCTGCGCCAAGTGGGCATGACCTGGCCCAGCAAACAGCAGAGGAGCCGCGCAGGGATCTCCCCGCTGTTGCTCACCCCGCGCTGCCCTCGTGATGCACCTCCTGCATGCAGGGCTGCAATGAGGGCAGCAGCACAGAACTGCCCCTCAAAGCAGTGGCAGGAGGCTCATTGCCAGGGCAGCCAGGGTGTGGGGGAGGGAGCAGCAGCCAGGAGATCCATGTGTGGCTCCTCTGCTCCCTGCTGGGTTGGGTCGTGTAGCTGCTGGACCTGGCTGCCTTCCCTACCCCCCAGGACAAGGTGCCTGGGACTTCCCTCCTGTGCTGTGCGGCCCCGGGTAGGAAGGCAGCCAGCTCCAGTGTGTGGGGCTTCTCTCCTGTGACGTACAAGCGTGGGGGCTGTGAATGTGTGGCAGGGAGTGATGGTGACAGACTGCCCAGCAGAGGCTGCACCCCTCACCACAGTGAGCTGCACCGCTCCAGGCACTAGTGCCTGCACCAAGCATGAGCGCCCCCACCTGCTGCTGTTGTGCCATAGGGGAAGCGCCAGGGGCGGACCCCACATCTCCCCACCCTCCCTCACACCCCACAAACATCACACACCCACACCCTGCCCCTCCACTATACAAAACTAAGAATTTATTTTTACATTATTACACAATCACTTCTATATACACAACGCAAACACAAGTCGTGACAAAAATAGTTTTTGTAATAAAATTAAAATATAGTAGGTGTTTGATTTTTAGTGTATGATTATTCTGCGCTGGTCTGGTCTTGTAGGGAGCAGACCAGGAAAGCCAAGGCTGCAACTGAACTCCAGCTAGCTTTGAGCATCAAGGACAATAAAAAGTCCTTTTTCAGATATGTGGGGAGCCGGAGGAAAAGCAGGGGCAACATTGGACCCCT
>NW_005842625.1:675178-675799 GCF_000455745.1 Alligator sinensis | reverse complement strand
TCATCAGCCCCATGGGACGCCCATGCCCGCTACAGGGCCAGGAAGTCTGGGTGAGGGTGATCCCCTGCCCTCCATTAATGCTGACTTTGTGAAGGAACATCTTGAGAAGCTGGATACCTTCAAGTCAGCTGGCCCTGACAATCTTCACCCCAGGGTACTCAAGGAGCTGGCGAGCATCATAGCCCAGCCTCTAGCACGGATCTTTGAAAACTCTTGGCGCTCTGGTGTAGTGCCTGAAGACTGGAAGAAGGCCAATGTGGTGCCTATCTTGAAGAAAGGGAGGAAAGTGGATCCGGCTAACTATAGGCCCATCAGCCTGACTTCTATCCCAGGGAAGATCTTAGAAAAGTTTATTAAGGAGGCCATCCTTAATGGACTGGTCAACGCCAACATCTTAAGGGATAGCCAGCACGGGTTTGTTGCGGGTAGGTCTTGCTTGACCAATCTCATTTCCTTCTACGACCAGGTGACCTATCACCTGGACAAGGGAGAAGAGATTGATACCATATATCTTGACTCCAAAAAAGCCTTCGATCTGGTGTCCCATGATCGCCTCTTGGAGAAACTGGCCAATTGTCGCCTTGGGTCCTCCACGATCCACTGGCTGGAAAATTGGCTCCG
>NW_005842625.1:671284-674423 GCF_000455745.1 Alligator sinensis | reverse complement strand
TTGAACACCTTCAAGATGAAACTGGATGCTCATCTTGCTGGGATCCTATGACCCCAGCTGACTTCCTGCCCTTTGGGCAGGGGGCTGGACTCAATGATCTTCCGAGGTCCCTTCCAGCCCTAATGTCTATGAAATCTATGAAAATTTGGTTTTTTTCGGATTCTAAGATAGCACCCTCCCTCCCCCCATTCCAAAAGGAGTATTTCCATAGGGCATGCGGAGGGACTTCACGTGGCAGAGGTTAGGGGTGGGACATCTGGTCCCAAGATGGTGAGCAGGGGCGGAGCAACTGTCAGGGTGTGGGGCTTTTGGCTCTTGACAGCTCACCAAACCTTGGTAAGTGGCCCTCTACCCAAAATAATTGCTCACCCCTGTTTTAGCACAACCTCAGTACCTATTTTCAAGGTAGATGACTGAGGGGCACTCATGTTCTCCATCCCATGCAAGCAGGTTGCCAGACTTCTCCAGGCAGGCTTTTGCTCCATGAGTTACTTCTCAGCCTGTCCATGCAAAAGAATTTTTAAACAACCAGAACAAGCATGTAAAGCCCTGTTGTCTTATGCCTGACGCTGGGAGGGACTCCTGTGGCTCTGACCCCTCCATGCAGCCAATAGTTCAGCCTACTGCTGGCTTCCAGCTCGTAGCTGTTCCCTCACAGCGTGCTGCCCTGCTGCTCTTCTTGGGGGGTTTTAAGATCCCAGTCAGCAGCCTCCCCACAGCTGCAGCTACTCAAGGGGGCTGGCTGGCCCCTCTTAACAGGAAAGCCACTTTGGTTACAGTAGGATTCAATCTTTGAGGCAAGGCTGTCTTCCATACACTTCTATGATGGGAAGGGTAAAGCTGAGTAATCCTTGATCACAGTTTGCTTAGTGGAATGTTTGAAGGACTCATTGGCATATGTATTTAGTTCAAAAGTGCACTGCTGCCATTTTCTCAGCACTGACATGCATTTTGTCGTTTATATAAATGCACGTGCTGGGTGTTTTTAAAAGCACTTGGCACTGCAGCGCAAGCATGTGTACAAATGCCCAAGGTGAGCTAGGGCAGTACTGAAGCTAGACCTTGTATGCAAGATAAATGAGGAAGCTTGCCATCCTTTTTGTGCAAGCAGTCAAGAGCCTTTTTATAAAAAGTTTGATTTTTTTCTGGCACTGCAGCTTAAATGGCCTCTTTAATCATCATCAGCTCAGTAGTACTGAAGCATTGGTGTTCTACAAACCACTCTCCACTTTCAGCAGAAGGGCCTTTCATTTTTTTGATGCAGAAGAACTCCAGGCAGCATTGTGTCCCAGGCTGTGCTTGTGACCAAGAAGTTGCCAGATCTGTAATTGAATTCTTTGATTCATGCCCCCTGAATTGGCGAATCCAGTCCTCCTAAATCTCATTTTCACCCACAGTACAATATGCCTGTGTAACTGTAATGACTGTTTGCTGCACACTAAGGGCTTGTCCAAGCTGGGATGGCAGGCAGTATGTCTTAGCTAGTATGCTCCACCTACCTGCCTCTGGGCATATGATCCAAATACAGAAATATGACAGTGGGGCTGTTCTGGGGTTGTCCCCCAGAAACTGCTCTCGAGCAGTTGCAGAGGACTGTATCCAGGGGACATCTCTGGCATACTTCTGGGTTTGGAGTACATGCACAAGTGTGGTCCCACGCTGCCACGATAGCATAAATGTGTCCTGAAAGTGTCACAGTTAGAATTTTATAAAGAAAAAAAAGCGTGGGGGTGGGGACAGACAGACAAATAGTTCCTATATGGAAGAGATGTAGTTTCAGCTAGACTTTTAGATTGGTAAGCAAGATCCAAACAGGATTTGACTATGTAAACCAGGTGTGGGCAAAATGTGGCCCAAAGGCCGGATGTGGCCTGCCAGGCCATTCTATCTGGACTGCAGGGCCCCTAAAAAATTTAGAAAATTAATATTTATCTGCCCCTGGCTCTCTCTCATGCAGCCCTTAATGGCTTGCCAAAACTCAGTAAGCGGCCCTTCTCCCAAAATAATTGCCCGCCTCTGATTTAAACAAAGGAATGTTTGACATTTCCCCAGTGATAGCGCTCAGCTGTGTATCTGGGATACCAGTTCAGGAATGCTTACCTACAATTGCTGGATATTATGTATGGTTATGCCTGCTACTGTATTGCAAGACAGTGTTGTTGTATTGTGTGGGCATGCAAAATTAAGGGATCTGTTATATAAACATTTTATTTGCTAACATAGCTGGCTTCCCAGCTATTCTTCAGTTCCCTCTGTTATTGAACTACTACTTCCTGCATACTTAAAATATTGAATGACCACCTCTCTTGCCTCTTGTACAATGACTAGGTTGATACCAACCGGAGCCTACTTTATAGCCAGGGCCCATGAGTAATCTCTCAACCTGGATGCAGGAGTAGGGGTTGACGTCGTTTACTTAGACTTCAGGAAGGCTTTCGATACAGTATCCCACACCATACTGGTGAACAAATTAAGAGGCTGTGACTTGGATGACTGCACGGTCCGGTGGGTGGCGAATTGGCTAGAAGGTCGTACCCAGAGAGTCATAGTGGATGGGTCAGTATCGACCGGGAAGGGTGTGGGCAGTGGGGTCCCACAGGGCTCGGTCCTTGGACCAATACCCTTCAATGTCTTCATCAGCGACTTAGACGAGGGAGTGAAGTGTACTCTGTCCAAGTCTGCGGATGACACAAAACTGTGGGGAGAAGTGAACATGCCGGAGGGCAGGGAACCAACTACAAGCAGACCTGGACAGGTTGGACAAATGGGCGGAAAACAACAGAATGCAGTTCAACAAGGAGAAATGCAAAGTGCTGCACCTAGGGAGGAAAAATGTCCAGCATACCTACTGCCTAGGAAATGACCTGCTTGGTGGCACGGAAGCGGAAAGGGATCTTGGAGTCCTAGTGGACTCCAAGATGAACATGACTCGGCAGTGTGACGAAGTCATCAGGAAAGCTTATGGCACTTTATCGTGCATCAGCAGATGCATGACGAACAGATCCAAGGAGGTGATACTTCCCCTCTATCAGGCGCTGGTCAGACCGCAGTTGGAATACTGTGTGTAGTTTTGGGCGCCGCACTTCAAGAGGGATGTGGATAACCTGGAGAGGGTCCAGAGAAGGGCCACTCGTATGGT
>NW_005842625.1:653943-671091 GCF_000455745.1 Alligator sinensis | reverse complement strand
GGTTAGATGAGTATCTAGCTGGGGTCATCTAGACCCAGCACTCTTTTCTGCTTATGCAGGGGGTCGGACTCGATGATATATTGAGGTCCCTTCCGACCCTAACATCTATGAATTTATGAAACCTTGAAATTCACTGCAGAATTTGCCTTTGGTCATACCATGGTGCACTGTAAGACTAGAGTTGAGTACATTAGCTAACATGGAATGACAATTATCTAAGTTAGGATTTAAGATACAGACTTCAAAATGTTCCAAAGCAATGCAGCTCTGTCTTCTGATGATATGTGGCTAACCTTAAGATATAAACAGCCATTGCCAAACAAAATAGACCAGGCTGTGGGGGAATGTGTCCTGCCACAGCTGATCCACTTTATTGGATGAAGCACACATCACACCCTGCATCAGAGAGGGGTCTGATGCAGGACAGCAGGCAATGTTTCCCTTGCCCCATACTTCCTTGCTGGGACCTGGGTCCCAGGCCAACCTGTGCCTCGTGCAGAGGTGTGGGTCTCAGCATTGGGCAGTGAGGGACCTGGGGAATCCCCAGCACCCCATGCTTCCACATGAAGCATGGCTCAGTGCAGGTCCTGGCAAGGAGGTGCCAGACCTGGGAATTCCTAGAACCCTGTATCTCCATGCCTGGACCCGTGCCTGGGGGCACGGATCAGCATTGGTGCTGGTTTGGAGTTGAGGGGTGCCAGGAATTCCCTGGGTCCTGTGCCACCCTGCATCTCTGCTGGATCTGTGTCTACCTGTGCTTCCGCGTGAAGTGTGGATCAACCTGGGACCTGGTGTGGGTTCCAGCATGGAGTCATGGGGGTTCCATGGTCCTGGTGTGGAGGTACGTGGCGGTAGGGATTCCCTGGGATCTGCACAGGCATTCCTCACTTAAACATACTCCTGGAGATCTTGGGGAGTGTCTCCATAAGCAGGGAACTCTAACTTTTCCCACTTAGACACACCCCACAATTCCCCAGGCCGGTCTCCGAGCAGGGAGAGTCAGGCAGATGCTCAAGGGGTCCAATCCTGCATAACCCAGGACAAATAGTAGAGGATTGTGTCCCTCAAGCCTGCAGAGCCACCTGCCCCAGAGCAGCTGGAGGTGCAGGCAGCTCCGGACTGCCTGCACTCTTCTGCCACAGAGTAAATAGACATCTGCTGCAATAAAGCAGCACTGTTTAACAGCACCCGTTGTGCCCGATGTGGCACAACAAAGAGGTAGGTACATCTATTTTCTTGCTACTTGTGCCACCATAAATATTTTTATGGTGGCACAAATGGAACGTCAGCTGATGTCTGTTTCTGTCCTTAGAGCACTTAGAAGTCTAAACAGACCCATGCAGTGCAAAGCGATGTGTAGCCCTGAGACTTAAGGTCATCAGGTCAGATATCAACACAACCAACTCTCTCCACCGGTTCTTAATTACTTTCATGTCTTCCTGAGTGTCCAGAGCTTCAACCTGGACAACTCCTAGCTCTTGTGTTCTCAACATACACTGGCACATTACAGGGATAAAAAAGAGAGAAAATGAGAAATGTTGATACCAAGTTCAGTTTTGCATACCTCCTAGGCTTCTATATGGGACAGTATTTTATATTTAAGTGAAAACCTTCCAGGTTTTATTTTAAACGAAGCTGCAACTAGAGATGCATCAATATATCAGTTGCATATCAGATCAACACAGATAAAAAGAAAATGAACATAATCTGCTATCAGCTTTTTTTGACCGGTGTAGCCGATAATGTCACTGGTAAATATAATACGCCTTTTGGCTGGGGCCCCCGGAAGCTGTGCGCACGTGCGCAGCAGCATGCACGCACCTGGCCAGAATGCAGCCAACCAGTGTGGAGAGCAGCACCCTGGAGGTAAGTCTTTTGAAGGGAAGGAGTGTGGAGGAAGGAAGGGGCGTGGGGGGATGGGGTAGATCAAGGTCCCCACAGTAAGGGAGGGAGTGGGGAAGGAGCTACCTCACTGCTCCCATTCACAGCCAGAGTGGTGAATGGAACCCAGGGCAGGGAGCAGGACAGAGCCATGGGTGACTCGTCGGGGGGGGGGTTCCCACCACTGCACGCACCCCCCCCAGGAGAGGCATTTGGGACATGTGCCCCCCAGATTTGTCCACAGGGTGCATGCGGGTTGCTTTCTACAGGCTCGGGGCTCTCCACTCTGCTGCTGTTCCCTCAGGAGCCATATGCTAGATGCACACCCCTTGCCTGCCCAGCAGCAGTGGAGGTGGCAAGTTGTGCCTCCTACTGCCAGGTGGGCAGGAGATGTGTGGCCAGTGCAGGAATCCTGGGGCAAAGGCAGCAGAGCAGGGAGCCCTGAGCCCACAGCAGGCAACTCGTATCTGCCCTCACCCCACTTGGTTTGGCTCTGTTTAAGAGTCCCTGCACTTAAAAAATGGTAGTAGTGGCGCTTGAACTAAAGCTAATTTCATGAGCTTTAATTCAAGTACCAGCAACACCATTTTTAAGCACTAGGACACTGATCCCCTGGATGAGTTGCCTGCGGCTTTGTCCCACTCCTGCCCTGACCCTGGATCCTGTTCACTGCCCTGGCTGGGCAGTGCCCCCAGCCCCTGCTCCACTCCCTCCCTCATCTTGGGGGGCCTTGATCTGTGCCTCCCCCCCCTCCCCCCCCATGCCCCTTCCCCTCCACAGACTTACCTGCAGGGCACTGCTGTCCATGCTGCCAGGCTGTGCATGAAACAAAATGTTGCGAGTTATTATAGAATGTTCCAATAAATTTTATGCTGTGAATAGATCAGGCCATGAGTTCAAAGATGACTATTTTAGTAAATATGCATCAAAGTTTTTCTTAACATGCAATGACCTCATTCTGCTTTTTCTATAAAGTATAACATTTCAGTACCATACTCCAGCATTATGCTAGTGTGATGGGTATGAGAGAGAAGCCTAGCAGTAAATCAGAATTTCAGATAATTTCAATAACTATTTTAAGCTTTTTTCCCTGAACTCAACAGAATATCTAATGGTTCTTCAATATTTTAGGTGATTGATGAAATCTATCGTGTGCTAAGATATGTAAACTCTACAAGAGCTCCTCAAAGAGCCCATGAAGTTCTTCAAGAGTTAAGGGACATCTCTTCCATGGCTATGGAATACTTTGACGAGAAGATTGTTCCCATTCTCAAAAAAAAGCTGCCTGGATCAGATGTATCGGGACGTCTCATAGGAGCTGCTCCAGGTATTTCTTCAACTGTTAGCCAATATTTAGTCTTACACAGGTTGTTTGCTTAGCAGCTTATTTTTGAAAATTCTTAATATCCCACTTTCTTGTAAGCGTTTTCTGCCTCTTCCTTCAGTCATGGAATACCCTATTGTAGTCCAGCCTCCTCATGAAAATGCATTTGGCTTTCTAAGGATGTGGAGTATGGTATCTAATTTGCCTAAAGATTTAAGAAGGCTTTGTACTGCTAAAAGAAAGGTCACTTGAATGTATTTTATAATTATGCATAGTTTGTATTCATTAAACATGCTTTTGTGCCAGTAACTTGATCATTGCACTTAGTTGAAATTTGGTACACAAGATTGCAACTCAAGATGTTTGTCTTTTTAAGAATAGGATAAACAGATGAACTAACTTTAGTTTTCTTTGTACTGCAATAACTTAAGAAAGCTTGGATGTATTTTTTCTCATCTGAAATAAAATATTTGTAGGCCTGTAATCTGTAAAGTAGAAAAAATCACTTGAAAATAGTAAGAGTGAATGTTCAACCTGTTTACTTTGCATAACTAGTCACAGGCTTCAGATGACTTAATTTATATTTTCAACATGTTGAGAGAGCCAGCTTTTGCCACTTTGGCCACGGTATTCCAAAAAGCTGAACACCTTCCTAACTTGCGCAAGATGCATCCCAGCCCTCTGTCACAGGACCTTAGAGTACTAAGAGAGAGATTTTTCATCAGTCAGTCTTTGTAAATCAAGTTGAGGGCTTTGTAAAAATGTATCCTTTAGTTCAACCAGAAATGTAAGTGGGTATAGGAATCCATTAGATGAGATTCTTTTATCCTTCTCTCTTGGGGAAGAGAAGTAAAAACAGCTCATAGACGGGCATGACAAGTGGATTAGCATAACACACAAGTTGTATCAATCAATACATCCATCTTTGTTCACTCCATACCCTGCAGTCTTCAGCCATTCTGCTCCTGTATTATAGAATCATAGAAAGTTAGAGTTGGAAGGAACCTCAGGAGGTCATCTAGTCCAACCTCCTGCTCAAAGCAGGACCAGCCCCAACTAGATCATCCTATCCAAGGCTTTGTCTAGCTGGGTTTTGAAAACCCCCAAGGATGGCACTTCCACCACCTATTAGTGCTGTGGTCTTTAAAAACAGCTTGGAAATGATGATTCCATTGTTTTTTGTATAATGAAATAGGAACATTTCTACACTGAATTTAACTTTATATCTGCTGTAACATTCATAGCCTGAACCATATGGATTAATATAGCTAAGAGCTGTTTTATGACTTGCATAACCTCTCCAAAGGGTGAAATGCCACTATAGTATATAAGTAGGGACCCACCCAGATCAGGGTGGCAGATGGGCAACTTCACAGACTGATTGCAGTGCTGGCCACCGTTTTCACGGTTTTATCATGGTGCCCACCCTTCCCCCTGCACCCCCCTCCACACCTCTGCCCAAAGGGCCCTGGCAGCCCCACCTCCACCGCTGATTAGCCAAAAGGGATGGGGCCACATGAAAGGGAGCTCTTGCTGCCAATCAGTGGCAGAGGGAGGAGGGGGTGGACACCATCTTGGTTGCTCCCCTTCATGCTGCCTCCTGCTCCCTGCAGGCTGTGAGGCTGAGCCACGTTCCCACTGGGGAGCCAGCATTTTATTTTTAGCAATTTTTTTTTCCCGGTGATTCCACGCAAAATTGTGGAAACTGATTTTTTTTTTTTGTGGCATTCGTGGAAACTGCCGTTTTTCATGGTTTCTGCAAAAATCACAAAATTGCAATTTGAGTAGATCCTGTATATAAAGTGAAAAGTCAAGTGGCAGAGCCATTAATCTAACTGAAGATAATTTGTGCAATCTCACTGAGAGCAGGATTGTTTGTGGGATCTGCTGGAATAACGCATTGCACGTGCAAAGCAGCAACTATTGAATATTCATGAGGCTTTTTTCTTAACCGTTGCTTAAACTCCGTTGCTTAAAATCTTTTAACATGGTGGTTTGTTTATTGCTTGAGTCTTGATGACACGATATAATGCTTTTACATTCAGAAGTGGAAGACAATTTATGCCTTGAATTCCTAAAAAACCTAAAACAGTGGGCCTAATTTTACTCTGACTCATTCTCTGAGCAATTCTCTTGACTATTACCAAATAGTTGTAAGTAACACTTGCATATTTGGAGTATTTTTCAAACTACTGATGATTTAGATTCTGGATTTGGCAGTGGGGTGGAATAAAATGTGAATTTGGGCATGATTTGGTACACTTGGGGCTTTTCCCCCTGCCTCCTAAATC
The DNA here is from genome assembly GCF_000455745.1 of Alligator sinensis. Classification (NCBI taxonomy): domain Eukaryota; kingdom Metazoa; phylum Chordata; order Crocodylia; family Alligatoridae; genus Alligator; species Alligator sinensis. The sequence goes on along the minus strand of NW_005842625.1, from coordinate 665,595 downwards.
TTGTCTTAATAATAAAATCACTTCCTGTCCCCGCCCCCTTCTCTCTCTCTCAAGTTCCAGGTCCGTCTGCTGCATTGACAACAATGCAGCTGTTCTCCAAGCAAAACCCTTCAAGGCAGGAAGTCACCAAACTCCAGCAGCAAGTCAAAACAAATGGTGCAGGTGTGACTATGCTAAGGCGGGAAATTTCAGAGCTTCGCACCAAAGTGCAAGAACAGCAGAAACAGCTTCAGGACCAAGACCAGAAACTGCTAGAGCAAACCCAAATCATAGGTGAACAGAACGCCCGCTTGGCTGAGCTTGAACGCAAACTCCGAGAAGTAATGGAAAGTGCAGTAGGAAATTCCTCAGGTTCTGGCTCAAATGAGGAGTCTCCTAGAAAACGGAGGAAGGCAGTGGAATCCGTAGACTCTCCTAGGAAATCTAAACGCCTTCGAAACAGAAAATAATTTTGGAATAAATGACGCCTCCGGAAGAATACACTTTTCTAGTAACCCAAGCAGTCTGGCTTGCCTGGATACTGTGATTAGCAGCATGGTGTCATTTAGGCTGCTGGCTCTCCAAAATTCCACTTAGACTTGAAAAGTAAACTTCTCACTCTTGAGACATTTATTTCCCCTTCTCCCCTCCGCTTCTGTCTGAGTGGGCCTAACGCACAGGATCTTTATAATTTGCAATAGATACGTACTAACCAGACCTGCTCTGTCATGTTTTGAGGAGTTAACCTTTTTTTTTTCCTTCTGTGCGGATGTGTTAAAGTGAACTTATTTGTGTTTATGCATATATTCACATAAAAATATCTTAAATAAATCCAGTCTCGACTGATTAGAAAGTTAAACTTACAAACAGATGTCCTTTTCACTTGAAAAATACCCACTTTTTAAATCTTGTTTTAAAACAAGTTGACTGTTTTGTTACAAGTGACCTTGTCTGGAATGTCTGAAAAGTAGTTAATACTTTGGGGATCTATGTAATAAGTAAAATAACTTCTTATGCTACAGTATTGGCTATATATTTTTGTAAACTATGAGCAAGGGACTTCTATCCAGTCTACATGTGCACACCCCTAGTTCAAAGTATCTGGAGCCATGTTCTACATTTGCATGAATAGATGCATGCATTGCTTAATCAGCTCGCTAAAAGCACTTGCCTGGAGTTGCTCTTAAATTAAGTCTCTGTACTTTCCCAGAGTTAGAGAGCAATTTTAATTCTTCAGCCATAACTTTGCATCTGCTTTCAGTACAGCTGCTTTCTTACAGTGAAAGGGTTCTTGTGAGACCAGTTGCAGAAAAGGAAGTATTTAAGCCAGGCTATTTGCTGCTTTCACTGCTTGTAAACTGCAGGTACAGTCAGCTAGAGGTTGAAAATTCAGAGGCTGTTTCTGTCCATCGTTCCTTTGGCTCATAGACCAAAAGCTGATGAGTATTGGACAAAATGATCTGTCCCCACAATAAGCAGGCTTAGTGGAACACTGAACGAAACACTGTATTACAAGAAATCTTAAAGAATTTCATGTGTGGAAAAGTGCTCTCTGTAATATTAATAACTATACTCTTAACTTTCCTTATTCTGAAAGTAAATCACTTCAGACAAAGCTTTAATTTCTTTTGCACTTCTGTTTTGAGCTTGTAACTGGAAAAGCATGTCTTGCACTGTTCAGTCTTTTGATTGGTCACTTTAACAACCTCAGAGTTGTTTTGTACAGTGATTTTTTTTTTTTTTTTTTTTTTTTTAATTCCCCCAGTTGTATATTTTTGGAACCTTATACAAGTATCGCTGTCCTTGTTTTTGTTTTAATGTACTAAACTATGTAGCTTTATCATTTGACTGTTATGTTTTCTTTTAATCAACTGTTGCCTTGGGTTTAGGCGGAATTAAATGCTGTGTGGCACTGAAAAATGCCACATTCTGGTTGTGGTTGGAAGTTTTGACGACTACTACCATGGCTAAAAGTGCAGGTTCAGCGCTCCTATATTTTCTATGTCTGTTCACACAACATTATTATGTTTCAATTAACCAAACAGGAATTTGAAGCTGTCCTGTAAATTCTTTTGTGATACCTAATACGCTTCTTTAAATTTGATTATCCTAGGTTTTATTTCTAAAACACACTGGTTTGTGTCAGATATCATTTCCCATGAAACATGCCATTACAAATTAATGTCTAGTTTTTGGCAGAGCATTTAATTTTTAAATAAACTTGTTTTGCTAGTTTAAAGAGATTTTAAAATGGGTTGTTTCATTAAAGAAAACATTAAATTGACCTCTACCCATTTGCTCATTGGTGATATAAAATTTAAAAGTGGCTAAGGCCTTTTGTTGTTGGTCTGTAGAACTTGAGCTGTAATGCTATTACGTGACAAAGGCCTGTTGGAGATACTACATAGCAGTTTTCAACTAAACACTTGAATGTTTCCCTTGTGTCTAGAAAGGACTTTTCTCGCAAAAGTCAGTGTGATTATCATTTAACAGGTGTAACTATTGTATCAATACTTGGTACATATGATTTTAGTTCATTTAATGGGCTTATTCCTTTAACAGGTATTTGTTTTGAAAGGATTTAAGCATAAATAAAAAACCTGTAACGTGCATTTTTTTTAAAGGTTTGTTCATGCATATTAGTTTCTCTCTAGTTTCTTTTACTTTTTCCTATTGAATCCACATAGCTTTTTTTTAAACAAGAGTTTTGGGCTAATTTTTGTTAATATTATATTAGCTAAAAGCAGGAGGAGTCATGAATTGAAAGCCCCCTGGGTGTGTGCCTGTGCTTTGGGACATAAAAACTTGTTAAGTAAAGGTATATGGATAAAATCCACCTGGATAGTCTTGCACTATGCAGCTTGATGCCATATTTATTTTTCCTCCATTATTTTATCAATAGTTACTTAAATGTAGGTGAAAACTCTCAGGTCTTATCTGATCAGGAACTGACATGTGTAGATACTATATAAAGGCATAACTAGTTCTTGTAAAAGTGATATTCTCCTCTAATCTATTGTTCCCTGTATTGAAATTAATGTCAATGGGGAGAATTCTTACACCTTGTCTATACCATTTTGTTGGCATAGATATACTAGAGAAACATTAGCGTAGATCAAGTTGTATTGGCAAACAGCATTTTCCTTAAAAATCTAAGCAAAATTAAAAAGTGACTGCCTTCTTGTAAATTTAATATTTTAAACTAGTATCCTGTTAGAAGCTCAGCTTTCAACATACACAGTCCTCTAATCTTCCCCCAAAAATACATTCTTATTAGAACTTTGCATCTTATTGTTATAAAATTCCATTTTATTCCTGAAAAAACAATTCTCTGAAAGTCTGGTAAGTATCAGAAGGAATTCTAAAGGCATGTTGCATGACAGGTACCGCATTCACTTTTTTCAATGTTCCTAACTTTCTTGGATCAGAAATCCAAAATAGCCTAGCATGAATATCTCATGTGTGTAGTGTGGCTGTTCCAGCCATTTTTTAGTATAGTGAGAAAAGGAGGAAGAAGACTTTTCAGTTGTTTCCAAACTTGTACAGAAAACAATTTGATACCAAGACATGAAAAGAAAAGATTAATTAGGGCTTCATTAAAATGGAGCTGTAAAAGAATCATTGGAAGCTTCAAAGGGCTAAGGAAGAACAGCAAGTGTGATGGGCCAAATGTTATTGGAGTGAGTATCAAATAGACACTGGGAAACCTAAAGTAGTGGAAGTAATGCTTTCAAAAGGCTAATGAACTGTCTATGCAGGAGGTCTGTTCCATATTCAATCTGAATTACATCAAACAAAAGATTTGCATTCACATGGCATAACTGCCTATAACACAGTAACTGGTAGTTTTACTTCTGTTGAAATCAGCAGGAAATTAATCTGACTTAGCAAGTTACCTTGTTACCTTCACATGATTAGAGCTGTGCTGCAATCTACTACTGGCGGTCCTGCAGCTTTCTTCCCATTATGATTTACATCTTGCTTGGATCAATTGATTCACCTGTTGTGCCTTCTCTTGCTCAGGGAACACCATAACAGAATGTTAATTTTCTGTTTAAGTACTGGCACAATCAGATTCAACAATCTACTTGTGCTTATGTGCTTCAGGAGTTTATAAACCCAGGTGGGTTTTTGGTATTGCATCTCTGTACTTTCAGCTTGAACAGTGTTGAGGTCCTGAATCTCCTTACCTCTGGAGAGAGGCAAGTGTTTGGGCAGTCCTAGGGTCCAGACAGCTGTATATTTTGAGGAAATCCCTAACAGGCTGGCCAAGTGGAGTTGTAACTAAGACACAAGGTACAGCTACCTAAAAGCAAAGGATGTGAAGATGGCTTAGAAGCTAAGAAAACAAGCCAGACCACCGGCAGCAATCAAGCCATGCATCTGTTTTGACAAATTGGACAGAATTTTGGCATAGAATACCAGCATCAACTTGCACATCTTTTCAGCTACAATCAAAGAACAAAAAAATGCCAGGGACTGCAAGATGCGTAATATCCAGAACAGAAGCCCTTTAATGCACAGCAGCCTGTAACAATAGATCTGCACACCAGACATTGCTAGCCAGTCTCCTTCCAATGGCACGGCAGCCAAGAAGACTGGTAACTTTCACTAAGGTTGCCTGGTGAGGAACACCTGGTATATGTGTTTATTTCTGGAGCTGGATACCACCATCTTTGGCAGATGTAGCTAGTACCCTTTCTTGGTTACAAGCTCCCTTTGTGTTTCAAAGAATGACTGCAGCAATTGAACTGCAGTAGCCAGCATATCAGCTATAACCTTCCCCTTCTTCTGTGGACTGCTACTCTCATCTCAGTGCATGGCCACCTACCCACTATGCCATTTATTGACAAACTGCCAAATTCAAAAAAGAATACCTTATCATAGCAATGTGTTAGGAGCAGAAAGTTATGAAGTATCTGGTGTGTTCAGATCAAACAAATTCAGTTCATCAGTGCAATGTTTGGTTATTACAAATTTTAGCAAGGTATTTCTCAGTTTAAAAAAAAAAAAGGCAATAAGCAAGCTCCAGGTACAACATACATTATACAGCCCCAATGGTATAAACTCACATTATGCCTAAAACTCATTCCAGATTAGAATAAAGAGCGCTGAGCAGGTCTGCAGGGGATATAGTATGCCTCTAACACTGCAAAATTGGGGTGGTCTCCCCTGTTCTCAAATAGTTGTCTTTGCTATTTGTCAGGCAAAACATGAGGAGGTACCATAATGCTGAATGATAGCAATGCATATTTTGCTTGGTACTCTTTAGCCTTTAAATAGGTAGTTTCCTTACTGTTGAGAGAGAGAGAGAGATCAGTGCTGTACCCTGATGCTGGGACTACCTGCAAAAGTGCAAAGTCAATCTATAGTCTCATTAGCCTTTGTCCATTCAACACCCTGAAAATGCTGTGAATTAGTACCCTCAGGCAGGGGTCATTATGGTTCCAAATCACATGGGGAACATAGTGAAGGACTTGCTTTCTCCAGAGTTTCTCAAGACTTAGAAAAGGTTCTAGGGATGGTCTCTCAGAACTGCAGAGTGAATGATCATTCTTTGCTGCCAAGGAAAGAACAATAACTTATTTTTCTCATTTTACAGAGTCCACATTGTGAGGGTCAAGACACTTCATGATGTTGCCACTAAAGGTCTGTTAAATAAACAAGTGAAGAAAAATCACAAAAAATATCTGAACTCATGAAAGACTCCAACAGTGAAGGACAGGTGGCTCAGGCATTGGGGGAAGTTCTCATGAATGAGAAGCAAAAGGATCAAGTCAAAGGGGCTTCTCTGTAGCCATGGAACTAGTGGAAAAAGTCATCTTGACACCCAAATGAGCTGTAGAAACAGACAAGAAGGTGGAGATGCAGCTGGTAAAGCCGATGACCAGATAAATGTTGCCAGAGCATGTATTCCGTTAAAGTTGCTGTTAGGTTGTTTGGCATTTGGCCTCAACCTCTTCCCCTTTTAGCAAACCACTGGAGCAACATCAGTTTCAAGATCTGTCAGTCCTGGTTCCAGAAAACTATTCAGCAAAAACTAGGGCCATGGCATTTGGGTAATACGTTTCTAAAACTTTGCATTTAGGAAAAGAAGTATCACCAGCTTGGAAAAGGTACAGAGAAGAACAATCAAAATTATCAGGTATAGGGCAGTTGCCATATCAGGAGAGACTAAAAAGGCTAGGACTCTTCAGTTTAGAAAGGAGAAGGCTGGATAAAGTGAACAGGGAAATGTTAATCATCCAGTCTCAGAATACTAGAACTATAGGACAGGCACTGAAATTTGTGGGAGGTGACAGGTTTAACACTAACAAGAGAAAGTACTTTTTTATTCAAAGTGTAATTAACTTGTAGAGTTAATAGCCACAGGAGGTGGTAGTGGCAGAGACCACAGGTTCAAAATGGACTAAAGTTCATGGATGATAGATTTATCAATAGGTGTTAAACAGAACTGTTGGGAGATGTTTTCTTTGGCAGCTCTCACCACTAATGGTAGGTGCCAGAGAGAGTCATGAGCAGGAGATAAATCACTTCAGATATATTTGGTTCAGTGCTCTCCCTCTAAAGCATATACTCCTGGCAGAGACAGGATACTGGGCTAGATGGATCATTGGTCTGACCCAGATGACACTTCTTATGTTCTTAAGTGCTGGCTGGCCTGGAGGTTACAGCACTTTGCTAGAAAGCAAAAAAATACTGGGTGAGTGGGGCTTTGAACCTGGGTCTCCTGGTCCCTGGGTAAGCTCCCTCACTATTAAGTATCTTTACTTCTGGAAGATATATAAACGGTGATTCTATTTTAAGTACCAAAAATGGCAGTTATGTGGCCACATAGGCATGAAAAGCAGAGTGAAATGTAGCCCTAAATGTCTAGCTACATTGGAAAACAATCTTAGAATCAGGGATGAGGAATGTCACTCATTTTGCTTTTAGCTAATAGAGAATTTAACTCTGAAGTACAAAGTAAACAAGGGCAAATGACTATGGTCCCTTTATTCATGGGGACCAGTCACCTGGAATGCTAGTATTGGCTTCAAGCTCCCTTGCTATAATGTCTCTTCTACAGGCACAACATCTAGTAATCTACTAATTAACTCTCCATTTTTATCTTATAACCAAGTAAAAGTTTGTAATAATGGATTGTGAACCAGGGTGCAAAGATAAAATGTCATGCATAAGTCATTTATGCTCAGGTTATCTGATTGTGTTGGCTGTGAATACAATATATTATGTTTATCTTGAGAAATTATTTTCCAAAGAATAAGGTAAAGAATGACACACATTTGGTCTGTAAAGTGATAAGAAATGTACTGGAATGCTAAAAAACAATGGGATGAACAAGTCCAAATTTTAGAGGCAGCCTATTAAGGAGGACTATGCTGTCAAAAACACATACTGGTGTATGCTTACTGTCCTTTTAACATTTTTTGTCTTACGGAATGTCTACTCAGTAAATCTATTTGGCACTAAGGCTACTCTCAATTGTATAAATAAAGTGTACTTGCATTATTGTCTTAGTACCTCTAGCCTCTGTGTGTTGCCTACATGAGCATTTGTTTATAGCATAACAGCAGATTTGGGTGAGGGGTGGGAAATAATTTCAATACTTGTGTTAGCTTCATTTTCAGTCCAGTACAAAGGAAAACCAAAACTGTTTTAATAAATACTGTCTAAAAAGTTCCCTCCTACACATACCGTTTATAAAAATGAGTATACATATTTTTCATTTAGCAACACAAATGTACAGAGTGCTCTACATAACACTTAAAAGATGCCAACTAAGAATATGCAGAAGTCTCTTTCAATGGAATCACTACCTTGAAAAACAAGTTCTGCAGATCCTATTTAGTTTTAGGCCAAATTTATAAGCTTGAGCGTGAGTTCCCGAATTCATAATTGGAAACTCAAACTAAAGTGACCTGGCTTTCAGTCTTTTCCTATTTTATAGAGAAAGAAACAGAGGCTGAGGGTTGACTTCCTCAAGTCAGTGGCAGTGTTAGAAACAGAATCTGTCCCCTGACTGCCAGATTTGTGCTTTAACTCCTAGATCAAATAGCCTGAAAATGTCCTCAAAAGAAAGGATTGCTGATGACAACTCCAGCTGATTTTCTAAGACACAAGCAAAAGCTCACTATTATACGTACCACACCAACAGACAAGTATTTCAAAAAATTCACTCGAGTAAGTTATAGTAATATGCAAGTTTGCTATAAAAACAAGATGAAGCAAACAACATCAATGTGTTGAATGTAATGGGAAAACCTGTTCTTCATGCAAGAGTTCATAGAGACATTCCACTGATGGTGGATGCACATCCAGTGCCCTTGAGGCAGAAGATCTATCCTTCAAGTCCTCATGTTTGTAACTGATGGTTTTAAGGACAGTGCTGCCCCCAACATGCCCCAGTTCTTTCTCACTGCCTAGGCTAGGTGTGGCCAACCTTTTGCATAAGTGCCACAAGTAGTCTCAGTATGTGGCACATGGCAGATCAGGGAGGGGGCAAGACAGCACAGCAACAGTTAGGGCAGAAAGAGCAGGAGACAGCACAGAGCACCGAGTAAGGAACAGAAAGCAGAGCAGCCAATCAGGTGGAGGAAGAGGATCAGTGTGGCATTTGGGGACAGTGCAACCCCGATTTGTGGCATGTATGGCAAACAAAAAGTTTGCCCTCCTCAACTAAGGCACAAGTCAAAACACCTCAGCTTTCTAAGCTGCTAATGCTTACTAGTAAATATTGCCGACATGTCAGGAGGCAGGCAGATAAGTCCACAGCAGCCTGCATGGGACTAGCTGCTGGCTGTCTCAGTGGCTTCAGCTGCATCTCATTAAAGTGCTCTTCCTTAATCTGCTCTACCCATGCAGAAGGACTATTTATTCTTCTCATCAGCGTCTGACCAGATCAGGGATTGTTGCCCTAGCTATCACCTGCCTATTAAACCTCTGAAGGGGACTCCAAGGCAGGGACAAAAAGAAAAACAATAGGGAGAGGCACGCGACTAGGAACCCCCTTCCTAAATCCATTAAACAGTTCATTAACAAATCACAACCCGAACTCTACTGAGCTTTTCTAGACCCTCAGCATAAGAGAATGCCAGCCTCTTCTAACTACTCCTCTCTGGAATCTAAAGCCTCAACTTAACCAACCTCTGGAATCTAAAGCCTCAATTTAACCAACGGACTCTGCTCAACTTTAGGCAGCTACGTACTACATACTCATCTAAATATTAAAGCATAAAGTACTGTATCACAGAATGTCACATGAAATGTAGGTACCGTATTTACCCAAATCCAAGACAATCCTGAATTTTAGACAACCCCCCCCCCCCAATTATTAGATCCTAGGCATGGTAAAAGTATAAGTGGTTAATTTTCCATGGCTAAAATCTAGTTATTAGAGGGTTGTCTTAAATTCATTTCCCTGCTCCCCACACTGATGCAAGCAAAGTAGCAGCTGGGGGACAGTCATCTTGCCCCACATCCTTTGCCCCCCTGCCATTTGCCCCCTCCCCCTCCCCCATGCCTGCTCCCTTGTTGCCTGTCCCCAGTCTCCTTTGCCACTGTCCCCCTCTGGTGCCTTTGCAGCTGCTTAACTCTGTTTCCGCCAGGGGTATGGAGGCAGTAGTGGTGGCTCCCACTCCAGACTGCAGCTGGGGTTGGGGCCAGAGCTACAGCAGCTCCCTGCACTGCTTTGTGTGCCCCTTCCATGCACTCTTCCCTGCTCTGTGTGTCCCTTTCCCCAGTCTTCCTCCTACACAACGTGCCCCGTCCCTGCACCCTTTCCCTGTACTCCCTTTGCTCCATGCTCCCCTTCCCCTATGCTCCACACTTCGCTCTGTCCACACTTACCTCACTCTAGTGGATCCCTTCACCTATGCCTGCCCTGCACCACATGCCCTTTCCCCTGCACCGCTCCCTGCAATAAATGCCCTCTTCCCCATGTTCCATGTGTCCCTTTCCCTGAACTGTTTCCCCATGCTCCTGTCACTGCGTGTCCCTTCCCACACAATCCCTGCCACCACATTGCACCCTTTGCTCCCTTCCCCCATGCTCCCCCCTGCACTGCATGCTACTTCCCTCCATGCTCCACGTACCCTCCACCTGTTGCATAAGCCTTACCGGTCCCATCTGGAGCTACAACAGCTGTTTGCCTAGCCTATACTCAAATCTAAGACAAGGGGTCTCTCCCTCCCCCCCATGCTGAATGGAGAAAAAAAACCTTGTCTTAGATTCAAGCAAATATGGGTCTATTTTCACTGTACAACTAGATCTGTACAAAGTATATTTGGACGGGATTTACTATTGCCACTTGTGCTCAGGGATGATCCCATGTCACTTGGGAAGGCATATAAGTCCCCAAAATTTTAGCTGGAGAAAAAACAGGTGGAACAATACATAAGTAGCACATAGACAACCAAAGGTAAAATAAGATTTGATCCCCAAAATCCCTAGTCGAGGCAGTGAATGAAAAATCTCACAAATGGTTAGCTGTTTTACACAAATCTTTCAGCAGCGAGTGTAGACTTGCGCTTTAGATTCATAGATTGTTAGGGGCTGGAAGGGACCTCACAGATCATCAGGTCTAGTCCCACCCTGCTCTAGGCAGGAAGACAACTGGGGTCAAGTGACCCCAGCGAGTGACTGTCCAGTCTCCTCTTGGAAACCACCAGGGTAGCTGTCTGCACCACCTCTGGAGGGAGTTTATTCCACAGTCTGGACACCCTGACTGTAAAGGAGTTTTTCCTGGTATTAAGCCTGAAGCAGCCTTCCAGGAGCTTGTACCTATAGTTTATAAGCTATGCAACAAATGTCTAATTTACTTAGTCTATATTAAGGTTCAAATCTACCCTGCCTTCTGCCTGCCTCAGACTACCATGCCTAACTTTACCTCTTTCTTCACAAATCTTATCAAAGACTCGCTGGTAAAGCTGCTGTTTTCTAGAACCAGCTCTGTTATTGTGACAAACACCATCCACTCCCTCTCTAACCCGTATGAAACTAGCTAAGATTCAAACCCTCCTCAGGGTTTGAATTTTTCTATATGCTGCACTCCCCTCTTGAATCTCTTGTGGTTACCACAGTTCAGGAATGTGCAAAACAACAGAACTCCAAACCTGGTTCAAACGATCGATGGGATGGGAATTGATGGGTTCAAGTGATCGATGGGAAGCTGGGTGACAGCAACCACGAGCCGATCACCTTCACCATCCGCCGAAAAGCTGGCAACTCGGTCAGCAACATGCAAGTCCTTGACTTCAGGAAAGCTGACTTTGACAAGCTCAGGAGGCTTGTCAGTGAGGCCCTAAGGGACCGTGACCACAGGGAGTGGGGAGTTCAAGAAGAGTGGTTGCTCCTCAAGGGAGCGATCCTCAATGCACAAACTAAGTCTATACCATCTCGGAGGAAAGGCAGCAAGAGGGCACAGCAGCCCCCCTGGCTCTCCAGGGACCTAGCAGACCTCCTGAGGCTAAAAAGAAAGGCCTACAAAGGATGGGGGATGGGAGTCACCTCCAAGGAGGATTATTCTGCACTGGTCCGGTCCTGTAGGGAGCAGACCAGGAAAGCCAAGGCTGCAACTGAACTCCAGCTAGCTTTGAGCATCAAGGACAATAAGAAGTCCTTTTTCAGATATGTGGGGAGCCGGAGGAAAAGCAGGGGCAACATTGGACCCCT
>NW_005842625.1:644267-652961 GCF_000455745.1 Alligator sinensis | reverse complement strand
CTAGTAAAGCGACCAAAACGCTGGCTTGCATCCATAGATGCTTCTCAAGCAAATCCCGGGACGTCATTCTCCCCCTGTACTCGGCCTTAGTGAGGCCGCAGCTGGAGTGCTGTGTCCAGTTTTGGGCTCCACAATTCAATAAGAATGTGGAGAAGCTTGAGAGAGTCCAGAGAAGAGCCACGCGCATGATCAGAGGTCAGGGAAGCAGACCCTACGATGACAGGCTGAGAGCCCTGGGGCTGTTTAGCCTGGAAAAGCGCAGGCTCAGGGGTGATCTGACGGCCACCTACAAGTTTATCAGGGGTGACCACCAGTATCTGGGGGAACGTTTGTTCACCAGAGCGCCCCAAGGGATGACGAGGTCGAATGGTCACAAACTACTTCAAGATCGTTTCAGGCTGGACATAAGGAAGAATTTCTTTACTGTCCGAGCCCCCAAGGTCTGGAACAGCCTGCCACCGGAGGTGGTTCAAGCGCCTTCATTGAACACCTTCAAGATGAAACTGGATGCTTATCTTGCTGGGATCCTATGACCCCAGCTGACTTCCTGCCCTTTGGGCAGGGGGCTGGACTCGATGATCTTCCGAGGTCCCTTCCAGCCCTAATGTCTATGAAATCTATGACTGGGTTGGGAAAAATTGCTGTTTAAGCAGTTTTTAGGTAAAGATTGCTAAAACACTCAAAAACTCTTCTACAAATGCGACTATCTCAGTTGGCATAAGGTATCAGATTTCGTAAATAAATTGCTACAAACATTTAGGGAGGAATTTAAGTCTTTCATTCCTAAGAAGCAGTTGGTAACACTGCAGTACAAGACATCAGTGACTTTTAAATTGTTTTCAGTTACAACTGTAATATCAGACATATGTGTCAGTTTCAGTCTTCTTGAATGTCCCATGAAATCCTGAAAAGAAGAATCAAGAATCTTCCTTTTATGAATTTTATAGTTCTAAAACTTTAAACTCATTATTCTTGAGCCTTATCAAGACCACTCAAGATACATGCTCTACAATTGAAAACAAAGTAATATAAACTACAAGCATTACTTAGACAGACTCCATATTCTGATTACCACATATATCAAACATCAGATTAAATAGTCAGAAAGAATCCGTGCTGTCAAAAGAGAAGCACTCTGGCTGTTAGCTGCACCAGCATGCCGGTTGCTTTCTTCAATCAGGTGCTATAGGCCTATTTTCTTTCTTTTCCCTTCTCCATTTGGAGGCAATCTTATCTATTTTTTGCAAGCCTGGAACACCACTCCAACAGATAAATGGGATCTTGATATCATGTAGACTGGGTATTGGATTAAATTCCAGACTCCCTCTACCACTAACCTCGTGAGATCATTGGGTCCAGCCCCCCTGCTTAATTCCCTTTCACAAAACACTGTTACCTCAGCAGGTTCATGCTTTGTTGTCTCTTGGAATTAGAGAAGTTCTTCCTCAATACAGTCAAAAGGATTTTCCATTTTCAGCTTTTTCCAATTCCTAAAAAGAAAGGAGACTGGTAAGCAAATCTGGACCCAAACAGACACAGCTCTTTTATTTACCAATTCAGATTCAGAATGGAGACCTAAATCTTAATAATCCTCTCATGTCCACAGGACTGGTAAGAAACTCTCAATCTCCAGGTTGAATGCTTCCGTATTTTGACATGTTCACAGAAAATAAAGAGGATTTCAAGAGTGACAGAATGCATCTGTTACAGAGTAGAGATGTGTGTGTAGCTGTCCACAGGCTTTCATCAAATGCCTTGAAGTGGCTGCATTGCCATTGTTATCATTTACTTCCTGCCAGTGGTGGATTAAGATTTATTGGTGCCCTGAGCTCCAGCAGGGGGAGGGGCCCCTTCTGCTGCTGCTGCTGCCACTGCCATGGTGGGGTGGGCCTCCGTGCCCTGTGAGGAAGTGTGGGTGAAACTGGCTGGGCGAGGGGAGGGGTGGCACATGCCCACCTCTTCTCTCTGCTCCTTGCCCACCCCTCACCCACCATGGGCAGAGTGGAGACAAGCAGGGTGAGGGCAGATGTGGGCTGTGGGCTCAGGGCTCTCTACTCTGCTGCCGTGGCCCTGGGGACTTGGTGCCAGCTGTGCACCTCCTGGCAGCAGGAGGCACAACTCACCACCCCTACTGCTGCTGGGTGGGCAGGGAGGGGGCACACGGCTGGCATGGGGTCCTCAAGGCAATGGCAGCAGTGTGGAGAGCTCTTAGCCCACAGTGAGAAGCCCACATCTGCCCCATGTACAAATCCGCAACGGGGCACATGCCCTCCCATGCCTCCCTAGGGGTGTGCATGCAGTGGCGGGGAACTGCCCTCCCTCCTTGTCATCACCCCCACACCCCTTAGACAAGCCACCTGTGTGGCTCTATTCCACTCCCCACCCTGGCCCCAGGTCCCCCACACTGCCCTGACTGGCCAGTGCCCTCAGCCCCAGCCCCTGCCCCACTCCCTCCCTCAGTGTGGAAGACTTGATCTGCCCCCTCTATGCCCCTTCCCCCATACACTTACCTACAGAGAGCTGCTCTGCATGCTGCCCAGCTGTGTTCCCAGCCATGTGCACAGGGCGCTCCCTGCATCTCATTCAGGGCAGACCCAAGCAGCCCCTTGCAGGCTAGAAGGCTGACTACTTGCAATGGGAAACCCATTGCTTTCCACAGGAACCCAGGCATCTGGGGGCCCCTGACTGGCAGAGGCCCCTGGGCCCATGCTTTAATCCACCTATGCTTCCTGCCCTATCCAAAAAGGCTCAGGGCAATTTACAATAAATTACTTTAATCCAGTGAAAATATTGTCAGCCTTTGAATTACAAGTGCTCCACATTAACAACTCTTCAAGCTCCCAATGCCTGTGTTTGCCCAAAATGAACCAAAATCTTTAATAAATGCAACATAGTTCATTTAAAGGTAGATTATGCCTATCTTGATATCTGTCTCATTCAAAGACATTCCTTTAACAGGTGATAGACTTCCTTCAACTCTTCACCAAGCTGGGACTGAACACAAAAATAGAAGTCATCCTTAATGCCATCCCTGGAGATGGTATTTATAGAAGTAGTTCTGTGATACATAACAGCAACAATTTACTTATAAGCTCCTCTATGGCTTCAGACATGGTATGAATATGTCATTTACAGACCACCATAAGGGAGTAATTAAGGATGCTACGTGAGATGGATTCTCACACATTCATCTCTCCTTATGCCAGACTTCTGATGTATGCAAGGTTGGCTTAAGATCATCCACCAGTAATTATACAACATACAGATATGGCAGTGTAGATATTCCAGCCGGCCTCATCACTAGTATAGCAGAAGAATACACTCCAAGTATGAAGAGGTATGCATTCTTCTTCCATCTATGTCCATAACAAAACCCATAACAGGTGTTTCCAACACGCACATCATTTGACTCAGGGACTATAGTTGAGAGATAGATCGTGTGCCCACACATAAATATCCATCTTTTCTGAATCCTTCCAGCCTCCTTTCTCTTCCCCAATTAAGCCAAATGAGACTGTAAGAGCTAAGCTTTGTGATAAGGAAGGAAGCAAAACCCTCTGTGCTATTGGGTTTGGGAGGTACCGCCCGTTCCTCTGGTTCTCGCCTGCCACGACTTTGATCTTATTAAGAGAGGAAAAAGATGGAATGTTAATAGGTACCCGTGGAGCAATAACGTTTGACCCGTCACATGATCCCAGGTGCTTTATTCTCTTGTCTTTCTTTTACAGCGGCCTGGACCACAGGTGGTAGCCCATCCCACTTGCTCCCCCAGTCACCCTCGTGTTCTGGAGAGGATTGCTGGCTTTGCAGTTCAAAAGGTAAGTACCGGCCGAAGTCCCACGGTGCTAATTACCTCCTTAGCAGCTTGTGTGAGTGGTGCCTTTTATCCTGCACCAATTATGGCCAAGGAGCAGTCCCAGCTGTTCCCCCTCTGCGGGCAATGGTACCTTACAGTCCTGACCCAGACCTCCTGGTTGCGAGCTGCTCCCGCCTGGGTTCGGCTTATTGCCTGCTAATTGCCCCGTTAGCAGCAGAGGCTCACCATGTCTCTCTCCGCCTCCCCACGGTTTGTGCCGGCTCGCCTCCGGGAGCTCCCTCGCTGCCAGCGCCAGCACCGAGGATCCGGGATGGTCTACCCCTTTGCTCTGGGATCGTTGCCAGCTTTTCCTTTCGGGTCCCAACCAGGAACCGCCTCTCTATTGTAGGACGCCTTGCCCCGTCGCTGCCCGGACCTGCGGCTTCTTCTCCCTTCTAACTCACCACGGCGGCTGGAGTTCTGTCGCAGGTATCAGGCATCTTTACTAATCTGGCAGCTGTATGGTCCCTTCTCCACATCTCTCTGGGTCTCAGCTCTGCATTTTAGGGCTGTCTTTTTCCGGGGTCTCGAGCAACCCCTCCCTCCCTCTCTCTCAGTGCCCGAAGGCATCTTTTTCTGGGGCCTCATCCTCCCTTTATTCCCAGAAGCGGGGGGGGCGTCCCCCCCCCCCCCCCCCCCCACCTGGGCATCATGACTGCCAGCTGCAGGGATTTTCCCCACGTAACGGGACTCCGGTCAGGAACCCTGTTATACTCTGCGTAGAAAAGCTGGCTTGCCTTTGAGAGTTGCTATATGTGATTGATTTCTGTTTACTTTAATTTTTTGAATTCTTTGGGTTAACTCCTGGGTCCTGGGATAAAAACCAAGAAGAACTTAGTTCAATCTTGAATATTGTTCATCTATGTACTTTAAGTAACAGTATTAATTATAATAATTCATTACAGTTTTTTAGAATTAAATTATTTCACAATAACAATTAACTAATTTGGTTTTCATAATTAGCATAATTATTGAACTGATTGAAGATTAAAGCCTCTCTCTTTCCTTTGCAATAAAAATTAATGCTTAAGATACTTGATCATTGTTTGACAATATTTGACCAGTCAAGTGACCATATTTTTTTCACAGTCAAATACTTAACCCTATTCAAAACAGCTATGAAGGCAGTCCTCTGGAGTGAGCATATATTCCAAGGACAAATCTAAGCTGCTTTTCATATTTGTAGGCATATGTTATGTCTTGGACTAAGAAAGGGATCATTCAGGTAAGGAAAATATTTGTTAACAAGGTGCTTTTTTCCCCCCAACAATTGGGTTGACAGGGATCTAAAACAATAGCTGAGTGACTGTTCTTTACCCTATGCATTTCCAAGATAGTTGCGATCAGCACAGTTGTCTACACTATTACTGCTGGAAATACCATTGACAAGACACTGAAGTACTTTCACTGAACTCCTGATGGCTGACTTCAACATGAGGTATATATTCTTTGCATTTGGGTCAGCTTTCTTTTTTCTTCCAAACAGTAAAGCAAGAAACTAAACTAAAGCACACTGTACCTTAAATGCTATACCATGGATGCCGTGGAATAAAGTGAAGGTAGTTTGAAAACTGTAGATGTCTCCCACCTCTATTTGCTATTAATTTCAAGGAAGGTACACACAGTGCCTTGTTCATATTTCCTCAACAATATTAAGTTTCTCTTTATAATCTTGCATTTGTTCTAGTCTCCTGATTTTTGTATCTGCTTTAATGTCATAACAGACTATTTTCTTATCAATTAAAATGCATACATCAAGTTCTATGTATGTTTTTAATGACTCATTTCCTTAGAGTGAAATAACAGGAAAAGTAAGAAGCAAGGTTATAGCAGTAACTGACCACACTGCTTGTTAAGTGGAAAACAATGGGAAGGATATAACAAGAATCAAGACCCTTAAAGGATGAAATTATTATTATATAATTTAAATTCTCAATTTGGATATAATGGTGGTTGTGCTGTGAAGATGTTACAAGAAAAAATATTGTATAACATCTGAAAGCATGCAATTCCAGTTCTCCTATTATATAAACATAGCCCTAATATTCATTTTCATTATGGTATATTGATTGCCAAATAATGCTGGAACAGAAGCAGAGGGAAGCAATAATGAGAATGATTTATTCAAAAAATGAGATGTTACCTAACCTTTGATTATGTAAATGTTTTTGTTATTGAAAGTTAACTGTACAAAACTTATTCTACAAACCAAGTCAGAGGGGCTGTTTGTTTCCAAGGCTGTTACTGACATCACCATAATTTCCTCTTTCCATATTCAGAAAGAACTGCATCAGTTATCTGGCCTGAAGTGGAATGCCATTTTACAATAACAACGTCAAAAGTTTTCTCAATTTAATTTCCTTAGCCTGTTGGAGATCCTTCCAAACACAAAAACGTGTCAGCAACACCCTGGATCACTAAGAGTCTCTTTGACATTGGGAGAGAGAATTACAGATTAGGCACAAATATTAGCATTCAATTTAATGAAACTCGGGAGCTTTTACAGTTACTACTCAGTAACACAAACGGTGAAGACCTCAGTATTGAAGAACTTTTAAATAACTAGGCTCCCCACTGAAATGTCCAATGATTTGTAATGTGTATCAACAATACTTTGGCAAGCCTTGTAAAAAATGCATTCAGCAGCAGTAAACTTTTCTGTGCATGAGACTTGGACATATTATCAGATTTTTTAAATACATTTTTAAGTAGAAAGAATGGTATAATATTTCTTGTAGCTATACAGGAAGGATGATGAAAGAATCCCTTAGAGTGTGCCAAATGGAAGTCCTCTGTAACACTTCAGCTCCACAACATTGTTTTGCAAAGTTGTGTGGTGTGAGTAGCAACAAATAAGGTCTCTACACTTTTTGTGTTCTGCAGATGTGGGATTTGCATCACTCCCAACAGGTCTTTAAAAAGGGAAATACAGTCATTAACCTGGGAATGGTTCCCTTATGTGCATCTACTTGTATTTTAAATCTGGGACCTCTCATTCTCATAAAGACTACTGAGAAACAGTGTTACTACACCAGACTATAAGGAGAAATAGCAACTCTGATGTGGAGGCTGCACTGTACTGTAAAAAATAGATATATTTATACACATGTACAGAGCTGGAGTTCAACCCCTGTGGGTATGGGTATTCTTTGGGCTCTCTATCTAAAATTCCACTTTTAAAATGGAATGTTTATATTGAGAATTATCATTATCATTTGCATGTACATTAGGGCTAACACTTTTAGCCAAAAGTTTGCAGGGAAATAGCTAATAAAGTCTCAACTAGTTAGCATAATTGCCCAAACAACAAAGGCACTGGTTATCTATAGCCATCTGCTCAGGCCAATGTGGGTTTTCTTAGCCTCTGGGAAATCAAATCACTAAGACCTCCAGGCTACAAATTCTTTCATCACTGTCTGACTATTTTGGTTCTATGACCATTTGTATTCAGCTTTAGCTTACATGATGCTTTATAAGTTTATGGTATGGTTGCTATAAACCTGATTCTCGGCTTGTGTCTACCCTGAATGTTTTGGGATAATCTCTCACTGTCCTGCAATGCTAATGTAGGTCAATTTCTAGCTTTTATATTACTCAATATACTAACTCTTTTAGCTAGTTGACACCATATGGTGGTGAGAGTGCTTGTGGCCAGCCCAGTGCTACTCCCTGTACTAGAGAAATGGGAGAAATTTTTAGGAAAAAGGAAGAGTAGTCAAGCAATTTTGTGTATTTTGGAGCCAGCTTCTTAGTTCATACAAAGACTAACTCATGACTCATTGTGAAGCAAAGTCATTAGCAAACAAATGAAAGACCTTGATAAAATCTAAACAGCTCCAACCTGATACCATTAAGCCCTCCCTTAAGACTGACTTCTGTCAGTGCCTACAAAACCAACCTAGTAGCGAGGCGGGGACAAGTTGGGACCAGTCCTCTTCTTCATCTTTACTTTTTCTACTTTCTTTCTTGATTCCACCTCCCACCCATGCCCCACACCCTTAATAAAATGACACATCTCTGACACATTCTGACAGAATGGCTGTAATTCTCCAGATTGATTTGCTTGTATGTTATCTCCACATCCTCTTTTGTCCATTTAGGTCTGTGACTCTCCATCACCAGGGTGCAACTTTGAAGGAGATTGCATAATATTAGCACTATTAGGTGTGCAAACACCTATACATGATTCACAAGACAAAGCCAGAGGGTTCAAATAGGAATCCAAAGTGTCAAATCCATCCTGACCACCTGGGATCTTCCAGAGTTCTTTGCAACAGAAGAACTGCTCCGTCATGTTTTCTGTTGTCAAAAAATGACTGAAAGCTGTAAGCTAGCATTTTCTGAGGGGTGTCTTGAGTCTAAAAGAGTTGAGAAACTGTGGTTTAGATCTTTACATTGTAAAACCTCCAAAGCAGGGATTGATTCTTTTCTACGTTGGTACATTACCAAGCAGGGCTCTAATCCCAACTGGGGCCTTTGGGCTGTACTATAATAAAATTATTTAATTGTTAATGCCATAATCTATATTTAATAATCATAATAAAGTCTTTCGACTGGCTCCTTCTGAATCTGGAGGGGCGTTAAGAACTTTGCATAAATGGGAAGATATCTCATCTGGTGGTGATCTGCTATCATATAAACTAACCCTAGCAGCATGATTTAAAATATCTTCATTTTGAGTGGACTTATAAACAACTCAAATCCCAACTACATATGCATTCATCGTGGCATGAAGCAATCCTTAATCTAAAATGCTGTCAGTAAACTTCTCCCCCAACAAATCCTCACAAGCCATCACAAGAAAACAGTAAGTACAATTGAAACATGAGCAATATCAT
>NW_005842625.1:642830-644236 GCF_000455745.1 Alligator sinensis | reverse complement strand
GACGCTCTCCATGGCAAGTACACACAAGCCTCGGAACAAGATTTTTGGGATGCCCATGAGCACCTGCCAGCAATATGAACCCTTTTTTGATTCTGCAATAATGCCACAAGATATTTATCTTCGATATTTATGCTTCTTCATATAAGACAGTGATTCTCATGTAGGGCGATGTGGCACCCTGGGCGCCTTAAGATCCTTTCCAGGGTGCTGCGGGGTACCACGCAGTGTTAGCACTGTAAGAAGTGCAAAAATGAATTGCAAGATAAACCCAGAGATTTCAAACAGAAACCCAGAGTGTTAAAACCATTCTGACCTGTTGTGGGCTTTCACAGTTCTTAGTAACGGATGAATGGCTCTAGGATTTTTCCGTAGTCAAAAAATGAGTGAAAACTAAGATGGTGTTATCTGAGGGAGCCTTGAGTCCAAGGAGGAGAGCCTTGAGTCTGAGGGAAGCCCTGAGTCTGAGGCGGGGAGCCCTGAATTGGATGGGAGCCTTGAATCAGAAGGGAGCCTGGAGTCTGAGAGGAGCCTTTCATCTGAGGTGGGGAGCCATGAGTCTAAGGAGAGGAGCCTTGAATTGGGGGGAGCCTTGACTGGGAGCCAGGGAGTCTTGATTGGAGGGAAGCATTAAATCTAAGGAGGGGAGCTTTGGGTCTGAGGTGGGAAGCCTTGAGTCAAAGGAGCAGGGCCTTGAGTTTGAGGGGAGTCTCAACTCTGAGGCAGAGCACCTTGACTGGAGGAAAGCCTTGAATATAAGGAGCAGAGCCTTGGGTCTGACAGGTAGGGTTGCCACTCTGTTTGAAACTATTCTGGGAGTTTTTCTGGAAGGCCAGCATGCCCACAACACAAACATGCCCATGTGCTTGTGTATATCAGGTCTGGATTATGCTGTGTAGACTTTAAATCAGGAAGGAAAATGCACCTTACATTTAAACAACCCACTGGACTACTGTACAAAGCAAATTCAACAGTTAATATTTATTTGAAGGAATGCCCTATCCTTGATCTCCTGGGTGACTCTCAGCAGCCTCCTGGAGATTTAGATCTAATCCCTGAAAACTCCAGGGCAATCCTGGGGGGTTGGTTGGCAACCCTACTGCCAGGAGCCTTGATTTGGAGGGGAGACTAAGGGGGAAAGCCCATAATCTCACAAGAGAGCCTTGAGTCTGAGGGGAGACTTGACTTTAAGAGGGGAGCCTTTTGGTGGAGAGCAGCATTATGTCAGTCTGTGGGGAAGAGTCTCGCGTCTCTGCTCGTGCCGCTTTACTCCTTCTTTACTCCTCCTCCCCATTCCCTAACTTGTCCGATTTCTCTCCTTCCTGCCCCCTGCCTGCCCCCCTTCCTCTCCCAGCACCTGCCCACGTGGGCGGGGTGGGGGAGGGGGCACGCGCCCAACCGAGCTAAGG
>NW_005842625.1:642353-642799 GCF_000455745.1 Alligator sinensis | reverse complement strand
GGGGAGAGGCAGTTGGTCCAGCAAAGTCATAAACGACACCGCCCTCGCACACGCCGCCAAACGGGCCCTGACCAGTTTCCCGTCCGACAGTCACGTCACCCGCCCTTTCAAACCCCAGCGTCGCTTCTAATCTAAGGGGACCGTTGATCCTTGAAGCGCTGCCCGAGCTTTGCGCAGGGGAAGTGGCGGAGGGAAAGCGTTGCCAGGAACCAACGAAAGCAAAAAGGAAAGAGGCGAACTTTGGAGGGTCGGCAGCAGCCAATCAGCAATGAGCCAGGGGGTGGGGCGGGGCCTGGAAGGGGCCCTGTCCCCTCCCTCCTGGCGGGGTGGGGCATCGCCGCGCGCCGGCCTCCAGCCAGGCTCCCTCCTGGCGGCGTCTGGGGCCGGGGGCGCTGTGCTGCCCGCTTCCTCGTTCGGTTGCGCCTGCTCGGGGCCTGGAGGCCGGG
>NW_005842625.1:622592-642277 GCF_000455745.1 Alligator sinensis | reverse complement strand
CTTCTTAGGCGCCTCGCTCCGGCTAGGGCTGCTCCCCTCGCTGCATGGCTTAAAGGGCGGCGTCCAGCCGCGCCACGCATGTCCCTGGGTCCTGTGTGCCCAGGGCCGGGGAGTGGGGGGCTAGGCTTGTGGCAGGCCTGCTGAAAAAGTTGCCCCCCTGCTAGTGTAGAGCCAGAACCTGGAGCAGTTGATTAATATTGGCCCTCGGGGTGTGGACAGCTTCTCTAGATCCCAGTTGAGATGGGGTGTGCACATGCTGATTTAAAAAAATACTTCTGGGATGCTTTCCCTCTTGGCCTGGGTCTGTTGGCTCCACCGAGCAGTTCCTTCAGGAGTTACAGATGCTCTTGAGTGACTGCTTGTGCTTGTCTCGCTCTCTTCTCTTCACATTGGTCTTAATGGAGTTCTTTGACCTCTGGACCCAAATCATGTGAAGCACTACTAAGAAATTTGTGGGGGTTTTTTAAGATTAAATGCCTCCTTCAGCAGATGCAACTGAAGGATTTCTCCATCATCCTCCACTACAAGCATGTTTGCCTGACTCTCTGACATAAGCATTCTAATTGCAAATAATTAATCAAGCAGCCTTAACTGTAACAAACTCTGAAATGGCTAATAAATGGTAATCCCAACTGGCATAAGTGTGCCTGCAACTACCCTAAATTAAGTTAGCAGTGAGCTGGAACAACTTGGCCTACATGAAACAGCCCTAAGTTTAGCTTGTAGAACTACATCTATCCCCACAGTACATGAATGTCATCACTTTGCTGGCTAAGTCCCTGCTTGCTCTGACTTGTTTTGTCCGTACTCTGGGATACTTATTCCTAATAAATAGAATCCAAATAGTTGGAAATGTGACTGGAGTTGTTCTCTAGTTTTTCACTAAGCTTTTTTTGTTGCAACTTTTTCCCTTTTTATATTTAACTCTTTTCTTTTTTTTTCTTTTGACCACAACAGCAAAACATCCTGAGATAAAAGCCTTGATGAAGCCAGACCGGCACTTGATCTGGGTAGTTGTACTGATGGTTCTTGCACAGTTGATAGCATTTTATCTTGTTAAAGACTTGGACTGGAAATGGGTTATATTCTGGGCTTATGTGTTTGGAAGCTGTATTAGTCATTCAATGACTTTAGCTATTCACGAGATCTCCCACAATAGTGCCTTTGGCAACTGCAAAGCAATGTGGAATCGATGGTTTGGGATATTTGCCAATCTTCCTCTTGGCCTCCCATATTCCATATCCTTCAAGAGATACCACATGGATCATCATCGCTACCTGGGAGGGGATGGCATTGACGTGGATATTCCAACTGACTTTGAGGGCTGGCTTTTCTGTACTCGTTTTAGGAAGTTCATTTGGATTGTTCTTCAACCCCTGTTCTATGCCATTCGACCTCTCTGCATCAATCCCAAACCTATTTCTCGACTAGAAATCATCAACTTGTTAGCCCAGCTCTCTTTTGATGTTGTGATATATTACTTCTGGGGAATAAAGTCGGTATGTTACATGCTAGCAGGTTCAGTGCTTGGACTGGGACTGCACCCTATTTCAGGACACTTCATAGCTGAACACTACATGTTTCTAAAGGGGCATGAGACTTATTCCTATTATGGGCCACTCAACTTGCTCACTTTTAATGTTGGCTATCACAATGAACACCATGACTTTCCTAATATTCCTGGCAAGAGCCTTCCATTGGTAAGTGGAGGGGTGTGTGTGTGTGTGTGTGTGTGTGTGTGTGTGTGATTGGTTTGAGTTCAAAGCTAATATAAATATTCTTGCCTAAGCTGTGGTCTAAATAAGATGCTGTAGGTTGCAGATTCTTCAATAAAGATCAGTATAGCACTCTCCAGAACAGGTTGGTAACCTTGCTACTGCAGACTGTTCTGTGTGACTCTACTGCTGATGCTTATCCTTTCTGTAGTGCAAGTAAGCTGCAGGCTTTCCAGTGGAGCCAACCCAACTTTCTTGGGATGAAAGCCTTGTAGGACAGCTTTCATTTGTCCCTCCTAACTAGAGATGCTTATCGGCTATCTAGTTGCTTCCTGTTTAACAAGCCACAACTAAACATGTCTATTCCTCACTGAGTGGAGTGTTTCCAAGGTCTTGATAAGTCATCCTGCAAGGGAACTTTACAGCAGGGGTTGGCAGCATTTTTGGCCAGAGTGCCAAAAACACCCCAACTCTGACTTGTGCCTCAATTTGGCATGCCAGGGACAGACCAATGTGGGGGGTGGGGTTAACAAGGGGCTGGCTGCATATGTGTCTGGATGGGGGTGAGGGGGGGGTGCACTGCACTGATTTTGGCCAGAGTGCCAAAAACACCCCAACTCTGACTTGTGCCTCAATTTGGCATGCCAGGGACAGACCAATGTGGGGGGTGGGGTTAACAAGGGGCTGGCTGCATATGTGTCTGGATGGGGGTGAGGGGGGGGGGCACTGCACTGCCCCAGCTTCATCCCTGTCCTGCTGAGGCACATGTGCAGTTGTGGCCACCACAGAGCCTGGCTGTGGCTTGAGCCCAGTGCAGTCGGCCATGAAGCTAAGCTGCTTGCAACCTCTCTGCTGCAAGCAGCCCAGTTTCATGGCTGGTAGCAGCTGCTCAGAGCTGAGGGGGAGCTGTTGTGTGCTGAGCGGGATGGCCTTGTGTGCCATGCTCTGGCACATGTGACCAGGGGCTGCCAACCCTTACTCTAAAGCTTTTTAATATGATCTATATGATGGCTAGTTTAGCTAGAGCTGCATCTCATCTGAAAGCTTAAGATGTAATGCATACACTACAGCTTCATCAGTGGACAGTAATGGAGGATTGCATTACTTGCAGGGTTTACAGATCTTTGTCAACACTCCTTTTTCTGTAGTGGAAGTGTGGGTGTTTCACAAGTCTAGAATGTGGTAATCAGTTCTACAATATATCCTTGCAGATTTCTCAGACTATTACCATAAATGGGCTTTTGACCATGTTACTTAACTAACTGGAGTACTCTTAACCTAAGCCCATTTTGCTTAGGAAAAGCAGCAAATGAAGAAAACCTGCACAATAACTGGATCCCATGAGAGATTCTTAATAGCCTCCTTAGTGTACATAAGGGAAATTCCTATTTCTTTAGCTTCTGAAATAGGAAAACATCTTTAAAGACTCCAGAAGGATGCACTGATAGATATTTCTAATGGATTTCTACACTTTAGTCTGTATTCAGCAAGTCTAGTTTTGACCATCCCTAGTTCAGGGCTCCAAAGGTATGTCTGCACTTTCACAGATCAGTGCTATGGGCAGTGGAATGCACTATGCCTGCTCTACTTCCATGGTCTCCCAAACCAGCTGGCTTAGTGCATAAGGGGCTTTCTGGTGCAAGACCACCTTTCTCCTTGGAAAAATGCTCCAAATTGCATCGCAAAACTACCTTTGCTATCTGAACTTGGACCTGGATGATGTCCTAGTTGAATAGTAGAGCGACTAACAGGCATATGGGACTCAACAGAATTGTCATTGGTCTTGGCAGGGATGTTAACTTTTAACATGTTTGATTTATGTTCCCCTAAATGGCACTTTCTCACAGTATGCATGGAAGCCTGAATCTGTTCAGTGAAGTTCTTGCTCACCACAAATTGCCTTTTCTTAAATTTGGGAAACTAGCAAAATCTGAATGTTTCTCATCAATCACGTGTGTGTGTGTGTGTGTGTGTGTGTGTGTGTGTGTGTGTGTGTGTTTTTTGTTTTTTTTTGGGGGGGGTGCAAATCGCATACATTAAAGTGTGTGTGGTGTTAATTCCTAATGCTCTTCAAGGCTTGAAGTGTATAGAATAGGGGTAATACTTTTCTAGTCAGTTTAAAGTGAATCTCTTACTCTGGATTGCTGAAGGGTGGACCAGGTTTGCTTCAAAAAGCACTAGCAGATATGTCTTGGGGAAACTTTCTGTTTATTTACACTTGTTTCTCTTTATTTTTGCTTTAGGTGAAGAAAATAGCAGCTGAATACTATGACAACCTGCCACAATATAATTCTTGGATAAAAGTGCTCTATGATTTTGTGATGGATGATACAATCAGTCCATACTCGCGTATGAAAAGGCATTTAAAGGGTGATGTGAAACAAGAGTGAACTTCTGGTGACCAAAAATTGGATATGTCAAGAATGTTGCTCTAAAATAGGTGGTACAAGGCATCTCCTGCTAAAGATGTGTATTTGTATACTGAATAATTTAAACTAATTCAACAATCTACAAGAGTACATCACTATATCCTAAAACAAAGACCTCTACGACAAGTTAGAGTAGACTGGCACCAGCTGTAACGCCCCTAGAAGCCTTCAGCTTCGTTGGTATAATCTACATCTTGTTTAACTAAACTTTGTTCAGTGTTAAGTATATACGACTGTCACTGTTACAGGATTTTCTTTTTTTTGGCAGGTGTTAGCAGATCTTGTACTAAAAAAACAACTTTCTGTCTTGTGTATTTATTCTTCCTTCTTTCCTGAGATTCTCAATATGCACTTTTGGCTTTAGCATGGTCACTGAGAGTGTACTAATGTTCACAGCTTAGTTGCTTTGTCATGTTGCAAGTTTTATATTTAATTAGTAAATCATGTTAAAATAAGGTGGTGTTAATTTTAAATTAATTGTGGAAATTTTAATTTTACTGTTATGCTTCAGGTCATTAATCTAAAATGGAAGTAACTAGTAAGATAGATAGCTTGGCTATTAGTTTAGACAAAAAAGCAGACACAAACACCTAGTTATGTTCTGCCACACTGTTAGATGCTTGCACTAAAGTGCTCTAAGCAAAAGAATATTTTGCTGTGCTCCTGAGTAACTGAAATCACAGCTTAAGCAGAGTGGAGATTTAAAATACTAGTAGAATGCTTGTTATCTAGGGTAGCTACTGGCACCATTGATCTAGATTAACTAGTTTTCTTGGGAAGCTACTCGAGCAGCTGTCCTAGCAGGGACCCTGTAAGGCTCCCTGACAGTATGCCAGATCCACACCGAGTGAGCCTTGGTGAGAGGAAGACTGGGTAAGCTAAGGTTCTACTCCATTCTTCGGAGTACCATGGACTTGAGTAGTGAAATAAATAGAATGTTGTTACAATAAGTTAAGTCATCTTATTAGTTTTCCCAGTGTCCAATGGGAAGCTTCAGATAGCATAGCATGGCACTCTTAAAACCAAACTAACACCACATCTTACTGCACAAAGTATTGGTAACCTAAGGTAGCTGACTTTGGTTCTCCCAGTTTTTGTTTGGGGGCTTGTGTTTTTTGTGTGTGTGTGGTTTTTTTTCCTTGGCTCTTTGTTTCTTTTCTGGTGGTCTTAAACATTCAATGTTTGTGTAATTGAATATTCATGTATGCATTGTCTATCCCATCCATTGAGCCATATGGATGGCTGGGCATCCTCCTGAAAAGGGGGATGTTAGCAGCCATCAGCCTAATGCAAGGTCAGGTTGGCGCACAGTGATTCTTGTAGCCCAGTGGAGTAGATCTTGGAGTTGATCCAAGGCTGGGTGGGGGGGCTGAGTGCCTATGTGCACCCCAACCCAGTAGGTCAGTTCATGGGGGAAGGAAGGGGCAGGGGATAGATCAAGGCCCCTGCAGTGAGGGACAGTGCCACAGAGGCAGAGCAGGGGTAAGTTGAGTGTGGGGCCCTGGCTAGGTGGGACTTGCCTGCAGGGGAGGCATGCCCCCCAAACTTTTTTCTCCCTCTGCCTCTATACCTGCAGGGGGGCACAGGCCCCCCCTTCCCCCCCCCAGACTTACCTGCTGTGGGGGACATGATAGATCTTGAGTTGCTTTTTAAATGCCAAAGATGATCTCTCCTACTTTTAAAGGTTGGAGACCACTGCTGTAGCCTTCTTAAATGTGGAGAAACTTCAAGTGTGAAGGGAGGGAAAAGGACTAGGCATCTTGCCAGATGGTGGCATGGCCCATTCTTGTTTTCTAGCCCTAAATTTCTGCTTCTAATAATTTCTTTGTCTCTGCAAAAAGCCACACTGGACTATGCTGAAGAACAGCTTGCTTATCTCTTGCATTAGTACTGTACCTTTTTGTTTGCCTAATAACTACCCTTATGATATAGGGGCCAGGCCAATGGAGTTAGGCACCTACTTTATTTTGGGTACTACTTCTCACATCTTAAGCTCCTAAAAATGCTCCAAAAGGTCCTAGCTCTTGCTTCATATCAACTGAAGATAACCTCACGGTGTTGGTAGAGTGTTTATCATTATGTAAGCCTGGCTAATGTCAGTCCTAGTTTAGCCTCAGTTCTTAAGATGACTGACTCTTTCAGATGTCAGTCTTCCAGGACCCCTTGGAGGCACTGGAAAAACTCTGCTAGAGGAGCATGATGGGTTGCTAATGTAGCTTAAGCTCTGGCATCTAGCATAATCACTCACTTTGAAAATATAGGTCCTTTATCTGTGGATGTGCTTAACAAGTGTAAAACCCTGCCATTGATTGTAATCTTGCTACAAAAGCTCACTAACCAGAATTAACTTCATTGTGGGCTTGTGACCAATAGTTGGCATACTGCTCAGTGTGAAAGCTTTGACTGCTTAAATAAACTTCCTTGTTGTTAGTGGAATAAGGTTCCAAACCTATTTTTAATTTTACATCTTAAGTAAGGGAATATGTTTTAAGACTAGGGGAGGGGGATGGCTTTTGCTAGATGCCATAATGTTAAACTGCAGCAGTTAAGTAATATAGCTAAAGTATCCACTTACAATATGCCTGGGGTAGGGAGGCTCATTAGGTAATCTTTTACAATTCCACTTGTTCAATAAATGTCCTAATTGGTTACCCTAATCTTGCCTAACAACTTTTGATTGGCAGTAGATCTTCATATTCCAGCTTTTTGAAGAAGAGCTTTGGGGGTTGTGGGGGGAACCAGAGGAGATGACTGGAATTGGAGGCAGGGATTCAGGCCAGCAGGTGCCTGATGGGTAAGAAGTGTGGCTCCAAACCCAAGCTAGCACTAACCTGAATCAACAGTTCTGTGGCTCCCAGCATAAGATGTAACAAGGCCCTACATTTCCCTAGGTAACAAAGGGAACACAAAGGCTATTAAACAGATGTTACTACACTAATGTCTGTGGCAGTTTTGGAAACAAAAGCTCATTTTTTGCACTGCAGAAAAGAAGCCAGAGTTTGTAAGAGATTCTAACACCATGGACCTTTCAAGACTGATACATTTTAGTTTTGGTGAATGAAGAAATTTGTCCTCTTCTTGAACTCAGATGGGGGGAGGGGAAGATTAAAAAAAAAAAAAAAGAAAAAATATTAATTACATACTATATGTGGCATAGAACAATTCAGGGACCTCAAAAATGCAGATCATCAACATGCTCATTGCCGAACTCAGGCCTGAGGAACACTACCTGCTTCATAGTAATGTGTACCTTGTGAGTGCCCTGCAAACACCCAGCTAGTTACCTACTGACCCAAAGCAATTAGCAGCAGCCCCAAATTTGCATGCACTAGAGACCCACAGGGGTTCCTTCAGGCTGAGCAGAGCTCTTATGGAGGTCTGCCTAGATTTCCAGGAAAGAGACCTTTGTCCTCTTGTTGCCACTGCTATTCATTATAGGCATGCAGAACTAACTTCACTTGTGAGTGAGTCAGTGCCAGCTGGCAGAGTCCAGAAACAGCAGCTCATCATGAGGTTATTTCAGGAAATAACCCTAGACCTGTATTGCTGCAGGACTCTAGTGTCATGCTCAAAGCAATTTGGATTTGAAGGTGCAGACTAACTGAAGATGCTGACCAGC
The DNA here is from genome assembly GCF_000455745.1 of Alligator sinensis. Lineage (NCBI taxonomy): Eukaryota > Metazoa > Chordata > Crocodylia > Alligatoridae > Alligator > Alligator sinensis. Next base: position 634,514 of record NW_005842625.1, on the reverse strand, counting down.
TAGGAGCCATAATCATGCCTGAGAATTGAGCTGATTTTTGTTCTGTTGATAGGACTCACAACACCTGTTCTTGGTGATGATAGCAGAATTGCAACACTTCTTCTAAGCTGCTGGACAGCGGTCTGGAAAAAGTGCTGGCTTACAAAAGCCAAATGAGCACTGGGATAGAACTCCCAGACTGACAGGAAACTTATTTTAATCATAAATTACAATATTCCACTAGCTTCTGGTATATATCCCACAACTCGCAGCAAGAAAAATACTAGTATGCAAGGAGCCTAGCAGGAGATCACTGTACTGGGGATGGCTGCCCAGAATGTGATGCACTTATTTAACAAGCACATACAAGTGCTGTGTGGATCAAGTGATTCAAAGAGGGCAGTAGCTTAAGCTAGCATCAAGAAGCAGGGTAGGTGCTTTGCTTTCAGTATAGTTCCTAATTAAAGCAGTAGAGTCCAGAGAAGAGCCACAGGCATGATCAGAGGTCAGGAAAACACACCTTATGACGACAGGCTGAGAGCTATGGGGCTCTTTAGCCTGGAAAAGCACAGGCTCAGGGGTGATCTGATGGCCACCTATAAGTTTATCAGGGGTGACCACCAGTATCTGGGGAAATGTTTGTTCACCAGAGCGCCCCAAGGGATGATGAGGTCGAACGGTTATAAACTACTGCAAGACCGTTTCAGGCTGGACATAAGGAAAAATTTCTTTACTGTCTGAGCCCCCAAGGTCTGGAATAGCCTGCCATCAGAGGTGGTTCAAGCACCTACATTGAACACCTTCAAAAGAAATTTGGGTCCTTATCTTGCTGGGATCCTATGACCTCAGCTGAATTCCTGCCCCTGGGGCAGGGGGCTGGACTTGATGATCTTCTGAGGTCCCTTCCAGCCCTACTGTTTATGAAATCTATGAAACAATTTTCAGGCACTGGCATACCACCATTTAGGACTTGGGAACTTTTGTACTTTGCACTGTTGGGGATCTGTAGAACCACAACTATGAATCTCATTTATAAAAGGAGATAACTGGCTGCAGAAACATTCTCCCACATCTGTTAACAATCAAGTCTGGAGCCAAGCTTCAGAGTGCAAAGGTCCCATAAGCAGACTCTTGTTGGGGAAAGTGGAGCAGCAAGAAGACGCATGAAAAGAACTGAGCAGCAGAGAGAGATGATCACACCTAGAGGTGGTTTACAGTGTTTGACCTGGCACATCATTGTCTACTACGCTGTTTCCATCCTTCCTCTTCTTTCAGTACTGTGCCAAATGAGGTACAGATGTGAGAAACACATTAGATATTAGAAACTTTATTTAGGTTTGGGTGTTGCAACTGGAAAGTTTAATCATTGGTACTTATCCCTCTTTCCACCTCCAAGTACGAACACAGAAGACAAATAAACATGAAGAAAGAGGGAGGAAAAGCTCTTGAGGCTAATACAAAATTGAACAAACTTGATTTTTTACTCATATCTGGGGATCAGGAAGTAACAGTCTAAAGCAGGAGTGGGCAAAATTGCGGATCTAGCTGGCAGCTGGACTCTGTTTTCCAGCACCCCCTGCCAAGGTCACTGCAGCTGGTTTCTATGAAGACCCCAGCAATGGCAGGGCCAGGGCTTCCAGGGAGACTGGCCCCAGAAGTGTTGGCAGGGTGTGTGGCTGGTTGTGGAGCTGCTTTGGGCCTGGGATCTTGCAGCAGTGACAGTGTGGTCTGGAGCCGGGGCAGAGCCACAGTCCACTGCCTGCACACCCCTGCCTGCTCTGCCCTAGCTCGGGACCATGTTGTCACTGCTGCAGGACACTAACTTAGGTTAAGGAAGCACTGTTGATGGAAGATAAATCTCTACCTTCATGTATATTTTAGGGGATTGAATGCATTTTCAAATGCTAAGTCTGTGATTTGATAAGTTGGATTAATTAATAAAGTTAAAAGGGGAAAATAAACAGGGCTCCATAGCATTACAGATCATTCACTGTGACCTCCATAGCAGGAACACTTATGGATAAGTCATCAAGGACTCCAAGTACTTGGATAAGAATAAGCTGGTTGATCAGGAATAGCCAGCATAGATTTATCATGAGCAAATCACACCTGACCAACTTGATTACTTTTTATGACATTATGACAGGCTCTATACATGGAGGGAGAGCAATAGATATGTTATACCCTGATTTTAGCAAGGCTTTTGACACTACCTTCCACTACATTCTCATTTCTAAACTAAGGAAACAGACTAGATGAAAGTACTGCAAGTTGGATACAAAACTGGTTAGATCATCATGCTTAAGTATGATGTAGCCAGCAACAGTTCAATGCCCAACTGGAAGGAAGTATGAAGTGGGGATTCCTAGGGCTCTATCCTGATTCCAGTATTGCTTAACATTTCATTAATATTTCAGAGGATGGGACTGAGTGTACACAGCAATTTTGCAGACAACACCAAGTTGGCTAGAGTTCCAGACACTCTGGAGCACAGGGCTAGGATTCAGAATGGTCTTGATAAACTGAACAAATGGTTCAAAATCAATCTCATGAAATTCAAGAAGGACAAGTGCAGAGTCCTGTACTTGGGATGAAACAACTGCATTAAAAGTACAGACTGGGGAAAGATTGGCAGTACTGCAGAAGAGGACTAAGGGGTAGAGGAAGGAGAGGGCAGGGATCACAGGGGACCAGAAACAGAATGAGCCATTGCTGTGCTAGGCTGTATTAATAGAAGTGTTCCTTTCAAATCTAAAGGAAAAGAAAGATGTTGACGGATTGGAAGGAGTCCAGCAAATAACAGCAAAATTGATTAGAGGCCAGGAAAACATGATTTATGAGGGAAAGATGAAATGGGATTGTTTAGTCTGGAGAAGAGAGGACTGAAGAAGAATTTGAACAGTCTTCTAATACCTGAAGGATGATTTAAAAAAGAATGGAGATAGCCTCTTTTCTGGCCACAGAGGGCAGGATTAGGAGCAGTGATCTCAAGTTGCAGCAGTAGAAATTTAGGTTGGATATTAGGAAAATTTATCATTATGATAATGGCCAAGCACTGGAACAGGTTGCCCAGAGAGGTTGTGGAATCTCCATCTTCGGTTGTTTTTAAGAGCAGGTTACACAGATACTTGACTGAGACTCTTTTAGTCAGAGACAATCTTGCCTTGAACAAGGTATTGGATTAGGGTTTTGTTTTTTTTAGCTGAAATTGTCCTTATCTTCATAAAGGGATCTGCCGACCATGATCCAGACACACAGCATCGTAGATTTCATGCCAAACACAGAGCATCCCAGCTATCACTGGTTTAACTCAGCATAAGTACAGATGCCACCACGAACAGTGGCCTTTGTCTACAAATAGGCTAAGCACCAGTTTCCATATCTACAAAAACATTTTATTTTCTTACTGTGAATGATAATTCTTAATGGCAATCCCTATAATTTTTCACTCTTGATTATAATGTTGCACCCATAATAAGCTTGATAGGTTAGTTTACATTTAGGAAAAAACAACCTTCAGTCAGTAGAGACCTCTGGTGCTGGTGCATGGTAGCAGAATGGGTGAACCTTGTGTCTATTTCCTCCAGCTGGCTCATTTGTAAATGGGTACCTTGGTGTGCCACTGAATACAGAAACTGGTGTACCTTAACCAAACCAGTTGGATGGGCTATTAGTTACACAGCTGTCTAAGTACCTCTTCTGACTTTGATAGACACCTGGCACCTCAATTTTATGCCACCAGGGTTGTACTGGTAGTTCAAAAGAGTTCCTGTTTTTGAAGATTAGTAACTAACATGTGGGATAAAATATCCTTAAGTGTTAAGTGCCTCTTTGAAAAAAGAACAATATTTCTTTTACACTAAACCAGTGGTATTCAACCTCTGCAACCCTGCACTATGGATGAGGAATGCTGCGCCTATCCATGGGCCAGATCCTATGCATGAGATCTTATCCACCAGTTGGATCCAGTGTGGGGTTAGGGGGCAGGGTGAGTCCACAGATGTGATCCAGCATGCCAGTGCAACCTTGCACACCAGATTCAGCCACAGAGCAGGGGGGCTATGTTACCCAGACCACAGGGCTTTCCAGAGGTTCAGAAATTTGGCAGCAGAAGAGCAGTGGCAATGCTAATTGGCACAGTTCTAGAAGCAATTAATGTTGCTATCACTCCCCTCCCATCAATTTTCCTGACCTGCAAGTCAGGGAGCCTCATGGGCTGAATGACATGACTCTACAGGGGTTGAGCAACATTGGATTAAAAACAAATGGTTGTCAACTGCATTATCAGTAACTGAACTGACCCTTAGCACAAGCAACACATACATGAAAAAGGAAGAGACTTATAAAATTAGTCTGGTCATTTTCAGTTGAATTGTAGTGCATGATTCAATTATTGTTTACTGCAAAACAAACTAAAAAGGGAAGTTATTGTCAGGGTTGTTTTGGGTTCTCTCTTTTTTATAGTAAAAAACTGAAATGCGTTATTTATAAAACAACTTCACAGCTAACATAAGCCTGTGCTTCCTGTGCTAACAATGGTCAGCAACTCCTGGTCTCAAGCATGTGAGCTCTGTCCTTTAATACTCTGACCAGAGGCTTCTGAAGAGCAAAAATGGGCAGCTCCATTTCCTTCAAGATTACATCGGCATGAAATGAATGGTCCTTTCTCTCCAGACATATTTAATCAGATGGTAGCCTTGCCATATTTAGTCAGTGTTTCTATACAAGCTCTTCCAACCTGTAGAATGCCGTAACCATAGCCCCTTCTTGAGAGAACCTGAGAAAAAAGCCCTGTAGTACAGGGCTATTGATTCAATAAGGCCAACACTTACAAGACAGGTTTAACAAAAATCGATACAAATGTTACAATTTGGAAATATCACCAATTTTTACAATTCAGTGGTTTGGCAGATAACCAAGTAGCAGAAAAGCTTTCCTGTTACTGTATGTACCATAACCACGTGTTTTACTTATTACACATTTGACTAAGACATCAACAGCTCTGGTAAAGTAAAGGAGAGGCTTTTTTATGATGAGTAACAATTAGAGCCAAGTTTGCTTCAAATATTTCTCCTGCTTAGCAAAACATGCCCCTTTTTAAAAAACATTTTTTTCAGAAGGAAAGATGTGCAGAATGCTTATAGCTTTCAGTAGTTACACTTTGTCAGCCTTAAGATACTACAGTGTTTTTTTTTCTTATAATCCAGTTTCAACTTGTTCAGACAGGCAGGGAAGTCGTGATCCTCTTTCTAGATTATGGCCCAACACAGAAACCACTCAACATAGCTTAGTTAAGCCCTGAAAAGAATCTCTGATATGAACTGTATTCAACTCTTTCTCCAGTGTTTAAAAGCAAACACTGAAGCATCAAGAACTGAAATAACAGCTGCAAGCAAAAGTGAAACTGAGGTCATTGATCTATTGAGGAAGCTAAAAAAATATAACAGGAGTCCAACAAGCTGGATAAAAAAAAAAAAATCACTTTAATAAGCTAAGATCCTCTTGGCAACAAGCTGGAAACAAATATTTAACAAGTTGCAGGAATTTCAACTAGTCATCTAAACTGAAAATCCTAGATGCCTGGTTGAAACACATGTCCTGACACAAAAGTGGTTTAAAAGTACATTTTTTTTTAGAAAATTATTGGGGTAAAATGTCAACTGGGAGCCCTCACCTGATCCGTGCTAGAACAATGGGAAAATTCTCCTCCCCTGGAGGATTCTTGTCTGGACATACTAAATTAAGAGCAACTCAAATCAGTAATAGCACTGGTACCATAGCGCACAGCATCATCCACTTTTTGCTTGTATTTCTGATAGTCACAATTTCTTCTCTCTTTTCACAGATACTTGAGCTCAGCTTTCTAGATGCATTAAAAACAGTAAAATTCAGTGCTTCCTTAAAAGAGAATTTCCCTGCACCAGCATTATGAAGGGTTCGCAAATTTCTGTTTTTTACTCCTTTGCATACAGGTTACTTTAAAATAACTTGCCCTCTGGAGGCTATTTCTTTTGATAAAGTGATAGGGAGGCTTCTCAAAGTTATGCTGGCTCAAAATGTCAAGGCAGTTTTGCTTTCAGTTTGGAAAAGGAAGACTCAGTGATGCAAGAGCATGTGGCATAACACTTTTCCAGACTGCTTTTGTGGCTTTCTCCTTATAGAATAATGCTGGAAAAAGGAATGCTCAACTTCTTGAAAATGTAGTTGCTTTCCAAATTTCATCTATAAAATTCTACATAAACTGTTTGCTCAGTTTAAGGTATGCTATAGCTTCATTGACAGTAAGCAGAACTGGAGAAAAGGATCCCCTTGGATGTTTTACTTTTACAATTGTTAAAGTATGGACTCTGATAAAATGGCATCTAGATCCTTGCAGGTTTCTTCAGCTGCAATACTCCTTTAAGAAGTCAAAAGAAACCAGGTGCAGCTTCTTTCCAGTTGTCTTTGAGGAAATAAACTTGGATCAGGCTCAGTCACTATGAGCTTCTTCAACATAGCAGAATTATTTTGTCTTTCACCTGCTCAGTGACTGACGTAGCTCTTCATATGTTATCTGATCCTAATAAGAGCAAATTAGGAGGAGGAAGAAAAAAACAAAAATGAAAAACACTTCAGCAGCCAGATCAAGAAACCATGCAATGTTTAAAAGGTGACATCCACTTTTTGCCAGGAAAACTAAATAGCAGCACCCTTGTGCCTGCTGGCTAGTATTTGGCTGAAATATTTACAAAAGGCAAATCAAACAGTCAAAATAAATATCATTTATAAGGTTCCCTTAAGACAAAAGTCACCACTGATCTGCAATTATTAACAGAAATCTCTGTTGGCAGAGTTCTTGTCCTTCACAATGTTTTGCTAGTCAGACACTCCCCTGACAGTTAAATTAAAAAAGTACTAGTTTAAGCTAAACTTCAGATCTAAGTTAAACTTTTGCAAAGCCCTTTGTGTACGGGTCTCTTATTTCAGTCTGAAAGCAATTTGGTGTAGTTTAGCTTAAATCTGTTACCAAACTGAACGGAGAGGCAAGGATTTCCTTAGGGTGATATCTTGGGATAGAGTTAAACAAGCTTTCAAAGGCAAGACAATACTCTTGATGCCTGACAACAGCAAGCCAAGCACAGTATAGTTAAAAACAAAACAAAACAAAACAAACAAAAAAACAAAAACAGTTGCAGGAAGGGATGAGATAAAATGCCAGAGGTAGCACAATTAGCAGAAGAAAAAAAACCCAAACCAAACTGCAAATCAGAGAGACCATGCTGCAGGGGCTTGCAATGGATTAACACTGAGGTAACTGATTACATTTCTCATGTGGGCTGCTCTTATTCCTGTGATGTACAGGAGGATGGTGGATAATGCAGGATGGACAGGTTGCTGCCAACACTCAAGGCATTTTTACACTTTTAAAAGTGCTTGGTGCTGTGACACTTGCAGTTGTATAAATGGTGAAATGCACATCAGCGCAAAGGAAATGGTGGCAGTGCACTTTTGAACTAAAACACTTCGGAGGTGCTTTAGTTCAAAAGTGCACCGCTGCCATTTTATCCTGATGTGCATTTCACCACTTATACAACTGCAAGCGGTGCAGCGTGATGCGCATGTTACCATGCAGAGCAGACTCAATCAAGTCTGCTCTGAAGCAGCAGATCTCCAGTGCGTCCGAGAACTAAAAGGTATGTGTATAAATGCCCACACATTCTTTGTCAGAGCAGATCTGGACAAGTGTCTTAACTGTTAGGGTATTTCTGTGGAGAGAGTGAATCTGTCTCCACCACTTCCCTAGACCGGCAAAACCTTGGACCTGCAATAGTTTAACTAAAACAAATACTTTCATCCAGAAAGTTTTAGGTTTGATGAATCACATGCCCAATGAAGCTTTAGGCTGAAAGCTTTCCAACCAGTTCTAACTGAAATCAAGATTGACAGCTGTCTATTGCTTTTTCAGGGTCGTCTAACTGGCAGTCCACAGGCCTATCATGCCACCCCTGGGCTCCTGCCTGGCCACAGCTCCCCTCAGCACTTTCGATACAGCAGCAGCTGGGGGTGCTCCGTGCTCCCCCTCCCACTCCCACTCCAGCCTCTGCTTCCTGCCCTCAAACCTGAGGGCAGGGCTGTGCCTGTAGTGTGCACATGGTGTGCAGCCTGGGAGAGGGCAGGGGGCTGAGTTGCCTGATATGTTAGCAAGAAAAAAAAAAACACTTTTGCCTTAAGGCTGATGAAGATGACATTGACAGATTATTGTAATGGAGATGTTTAGCACATACAGAAAACAGATAGGCTGAATGAGGTAAACCTAGAAAGGAAAGGGTTTAAATAAACCAGTGTTAACATTCAAATTTCCATGCCAGAATACAGCAATGTCCGTTTGGTCCAATATCCTTATGTCCAACAATCGCTTACTACCAGACAGTCTAAAAGGCAAAAATCCTCAAGTATCTGATCTATCTTGCTATGGCCCTGAGTGCAAGGTAAAACAGACAGGGGCTCTCATTGATCCTCCAGTCAAGGATAATGGCCTGGATAGAAGCAGATGCATTCTAGTTATCAACAGATGGCTGCATAGATGGTGTTGCAAGCAGGGCTTTTACTTTGACCATGGGGTGGTGTTCCAACAAAGGACTGCTGGGAAGAGATGGGGTCCACCTGATGAAGAGGGAACGGGGGGAGGGGAGCAGAAAAGAGCATCATGTACAGGATCACTAACCTAATAAGGAAGGCTTTAAACTAGGTCCCCTGGGAATGGAGACCAAAGCCCAGGGGTATGTGAAGAGCCAGGAGACCTGGATAAAAAACTTAGTAAGAGGAGGCAATAGTGGAAGCTTTAGCAATAATCTCAAGGAGGAGTTAGGACAACAGCTAGTTACCCAAAATGTTTATGAACTAATGCAAAGAAGTATGGGAAATAAACAGGAAGAACTGGAGGTCCCAGTTCAATCCCAGGATTATGACGTAATTGAAATAAAGATGTGTTGGAATAGTTCACATGACTGGAGCATAGTCATGGATGAGTATAACTTGCTCAGGAATGACAGGGAGGGAAAATGAGGTGTTGCCCTATATATAAAGGAGATGTACACACATTCAGAGGTACAATATGGATAGCAGATCAGTGGATGTGATATACCTTGATTTTAGCAAGGTTTTTGACATTGATTTCCTACAGAATTCTCATTAGCAAGCTATGGCAGGGCTGTCTAACTGGCAACCTTTATGTGGCCCCATGGGGGGTTGATTTGTAGCCCCCAAGGCTCTGGCTACAGCAGCAGACAGTACTGCTGCAGTCTGCAGGATCCCTCTTCCACCTCTGGCTTCTGCTTCCTGCCCTTGTCCAGGCAATGGCACAATAGATGGAGAATCAGTGGTGTGGTGAGCTGAGGATGGGGGCCAGGGTGACCATGCAGGGTGCAGCAGGAAGGGGAGGGGGGGGTAGCAGGGGATGGTGGGAAAGGGCTATAACTTACGCTGATGCAGTCCATGTGGCCATTTAAAAGTTGAAATGGACATCCCTGTGCTAAGAAAATACAGACTGGATGAGATAGTAAGGTGGATACATAAACTGGTTAGATCACCATGTTCAGTGAGTAGTCATCAACAGTTCAATGTCTGCTTGTGAAGAAATAACAAGTGGGGTTCTCCAGGAGTCTGTCCTGGGCCCAGTACTGGTTAATATCTTTATTAATGATGTGGAGAATAGGATTGATTGCAGGTTTAGCATACTGGCAGATAACACCAAGTTTGGTGGAACTACAGACACTCTGGAGGGCAGAGCTAGGATCTAGAAAAACCTTGAAAAATTGGGAAAATGCTCCAAAGTCAATCAGATGAAAAAGGACAAATGTCTAGTCCTGCACTTGGGAAGAAACAAGTGTATGCACAAACAGACTGGGGAATGATCGGCTAGACTGAAGAAAAGGACCCAGGAGTTTCCATGGTTCATAAGCTGAACATATGCTACCAATGTGCTCTTGTTGCAAAAAAACTAAACAGCATACTGTATTCTATTAACAAAAGTATTATTTGCAAATTAATGGAAGTGATTCTCCTTCCAATAAATGGAACTGATTCTCCTGCTCTATTTGGTACTGGTAAGGCCTCACCTGGAGTATTGGGCCCCACGCTTCAAGAAGGATGTGTACAATTACCCTCCTGCTAGCTGACACCAACCCAGACATAGTGGAGCTCACCAAAATGTGGTGGGACCCAATGCACAGCTGGGCAGTGAATATCAAGGGCTATAGGCTGTACAGGAGGGATAGGACAGGGAGGAAAGGTGGGGGTGTGGTGCTCTACATCAAGGAGAAATACACACCCTCAACCAATAGCACTGGGTCAGAGGAGGGGCACACTGGGTTTAGAATACAAGGAGGTCGAGGGGAAAGGGACTTAACGGTGGGGGTCTCCTACAGATCACCCAACCAAGCGGAAGAGCTAAACCGGAAATTCTTAAGTCAGCTCACGGAGGCAGTTAGGTCAAAGAACGTGGTCATCATGGGCGACCTAAACTTTCTAGACATCTGCTGGGAAGAGCAGTCAGCCAGGTCTGACCACTCACGTAGGTTCCTAGCCGAGATACAGGACCTCCATCTAACTCAGGAAGTGCACAGCCCCACCAGGGGAGACGCCTTGTTGGATCTGGTCCTGGCCACGGGTGATGACCTGGTGAGGGGTCTGCAGGTGCTCGACCACCTGGGTGACAGCGATCATTGCCTGCTAGAATTCATCATCCAGTGCAAGCTGGCAAAGGCCTGCAGCAAGGCAGCAGCCCTGGACTACAGGAGGGCCGATTTCAATGAGGTAAGGAGAATAGTCAGGGAGACACTGAGGTCCTGGAGGGGAGGGGAGTCGGGTGTCCAAGAAGAGTGGTCGTTCCTTAAGGAGACGATCCTCCACACCCAAAGGGAGGTAATCTCAACACGGGTCAAAGGGGGCAAGAGAGCACAAAAGCCCCCATGGCTCACCAAAAGCATCTGGGAACGTCTCCTAGCTAAAAAGGAGCCATACACCCAATGGAAGGGAGGGGCCATCACCAGGGAGGACTATACCTGTTGCTCAGGACTGCAGGGGGGTGGTCAAGAAGGCCAAGGTGGAGATGGAACTGGGACTAGCTACATGGATCAAGGACAACAAGTCCTTTTTTAAATACAAAGGGGGTAAAAAGAAGGTACCAGGTAACGTGGGGCCTCTGCAGGACACGCTAGGGAATCTGGTCGTCGCACCAGACAGCAAAGCTAACCTATTTAACAATTTCTTTGCCTCCATTTTTCTGAGCAGGGATCGGGTCATCCCTCTCACTGGGACCACTGTAGGCCCCAGGGGAGGCGCATCCAGGCCTAGTCAGAGAGGACTTAGTCAGGGAATTTCTGGAGGGACTGGATGTATTTAAAAATCAGCAGGTCCTGATGATCTCTGTGGCAGAAATGCCACTGTCTGTGTCCCTCTCCAGAAATCTGTCTCTGCCAGCGTGAGAGGCTGGTGCTGAATTCCTCAGGGAGGGGGGAATCACAAAAGCCTGGTGCTTCGGTGTGTGGATTCTCTGGTCACCTGGGAAGGGGGAGGGAAAAGCCCCACTTACTGGCCCAGGTAGCCAGTGATGCTTTTTAAATTGGTTGGCTAGTGGCCAGCACTGGCAGCTTCAATTGGACCGAGGTCAGAAAGGTTATTTAAAGGCCCGGTCCAGTAAAAAGGCAGCCATTAGCCAGGTGGTCGTCCAGGTGAATCTGAAACTGGGAGAGGAGTTTCACCATCTGAAACTGGCTCCCTCCTCATAACCGCATGCTCAAAGAGTGACCTGCCTTCAGAGGAAAACTCCAACCACCTCTGGATGATGCGTGCGAGTAAGCTACTCAAGATCCGACTAGATATTTAGCTCACAGTAACTCAGATGCGAGATCAAAAGGCTACCATCAGCCATACTGGTTTGCTCTATGGGATTCCTCTGATATT